>NC_142519.1:11829675-11864675 GCF_964205215.1 Stylophora pistillata
GTCCTTCGATTCCCGGGGTCGTGATGCGGAGGCTTTGGCAGTTTCTCAGGTTGAAGCCTGTGCTCGTGAGATAGTCAACTGGATGTGCTGTAATAAGTTTAAGCTGAACGGCGACAAAAGGAGCTACTTGTTATTAGCTCTCAGTATCGACCTCGTCCCGTGTTATCATCTCTTAAAGTTGGTTTTTCCGTAGTACATTCATCAACATCAGCTCGTAATTTGGGTGTAGTTTTCGACAATGGTCTAACGTTCGAGAAGCATATTGGGGCTATATGTAAATCGGCTTTTTATCATCTAAGAAGGATAGCCAAAATTAGGAGCTATCTGTCAGAGGAGTTTACAATAGCGCTTATACATGCTTTTATAACTTGCAGGTTAGACAATGGGAATGCCCTTTTATACGGGCTACCAAAATACCAGACTCAGAGGCTACAGTCTGTACATAACGTAATTGGAATATAGCTTACGGCGAGATAAACGAAATATTCTACCACAAGTTCTAATCACCGTAGAAGTCGAACATCTGCTTTCATTTCAAATTCACGACCACATTAAGAAAAAGGTGACAGAAATTCACCTGAAAAAAAGATTAGACTGCCAAAAGGAATAGGAAATAATCCACTTGCTTATTATAATTTTGTACTAAATGGCTAATAGTAATGTAACTTATTTTCATTTATGTTCTTAACACTTAAATGAGTTTAAAAAAACACTTAGTAAAAATTTTTGCTAAATGCCAACTTTGTCTTTTAATACTGTTTTTTGTCTTTTAAGAACTGCTTTTTAGCCTCTCAATTGTTTTTTACCAATTACGCAAGAAAACCTTCTAAAGACGCGCACCATTGTCTTCGCTCGCAACTCTAAGAGGATCCAAATTTTGCGTCATTTAAAAGAAACTCTTTTTGGGTGCCTTTATTTATCAACCAAGTCAGATTGCTCATTTTTCTTTGTAAAGTTCTACACTAAGATCCTATTTGTTTCCTTTACATTTTGTTATTTTTGCATCATATTTCCTGAAAACTGCGTATCTCTTAGCTAATACCAGAATCAAGAAATTGTTTCAGCATATCATGTCTCCATTGGTAAGTTTAAACATCCATTTCAAAACAAAAAAAAAAAAAGCAAAAAACCAACACTCGAGGTCAAAACTTCAAAAACACAAAGCTCACCTTGATAATGTTATCAGTTGCCAAGGTCTGTCTGTTATCTTTAAAGAAGCCGGTTTTTGATTTTTTCTCCATTGATAACTTTGCTTATATCAAAGAATTGATTAATCAAATAATACGTTAAGTAAACAGCAAGTTAGTTAAAAGAAGAAAAAGGTTACTAACCAACAAATTGCATAGGCTATAAAGAGTCTCATATCCAAAAACAAGGAATCGAAAGAAGTCAAATTTTAAAAAGATCAGGCAAGGGTCAAAGTATGCACTAGAAAAGTCAATGTGTAGTTTTATCTTCCATGGTTATATAATCACTCATCTTAATTAAGAAAGACTGCTGCGGGAAATAAGTTTTTGCCGCGCCCCAACGCATTACGCACATGAAAATCCTATCTAATTTCTTAAAAGCCACTACGATGGCGGTGCCTAAATAAGAAGATCACTGTAGTTTCACTTTGTTGCAAATTTCCCGTAGAGTTTCAAAACATTATATTTTGTTTTTTTGTTCCAATCTGACTGAGGCAGACCTTTTGGCGCCCAAAATGATAAAAAAATGTATATATACTCAATGAAAATTGATTGGAAAAAAACAATGAATGCACGAAGCTCTTTGGCATTGGAGATCTTAGCTTTAGATACTTCAACGATACACGCGCGTTAACCAATTGTCAAATTTCACACTATGGTTCACGTGAGATCATCATTAATAAAAATCACATGATGGTTCAAGCGGGATCATCATTATTAAAAATCACATGATGGCTCACGTGGGATCATCATCATCAATGAGTGTTTGTTTGTTCTATTTAGCTTTAAAATCGATCCACCCTACCACTGCAGTCAGTTCAGCTTGGTCGGCGACGGAGTGAGCTACAACAGATTATCTCAACTCCTAATCAAGTTTTGAAAATCAAACCATTTATCCTCAACATGTCTCATCTAAAGCAAGTAAGTGAATTCTAAGTAGGCTATGAAAAAGTTAGGCTTCGACAGGATTCAAACTTGCGCCTCTCAGATTCTGGTTGGGCGCTGCTACTAACTAACTAGGAGTCCACCCGCTGGAGGAATCTGAGCTTAATCTATAATGAAATGAATTTCATTCGACCTGCGCATGAAAATCAAGTAAATTAATTATTATCGCGGGTGAATTTTTGACAATTTTCCTGGGTCTTCTAGCCTTTTCTCAAGTAGGATTCACAATATTTTGTAAAAAGCACAAACTTCATCTTTACCTGTGGTCATTGATTATCGCCTAAGGGGAAGAGGGGGGAATTGTTTGAAGGAGTTTGGTTCTTTGCCGATAAGATTTACCTGACCCCCTAAGGTTCTGAAATATTCTTATCATTCCCCCCTTCCCGTCAATACCAGCTAATTGGCAGTCAATTCTGTATAGTCCCTTAATATTTTGTTGACGACTACTGATTCACCCTTGGTTCCCTCTTAAAACTGTGTGCTCCCCCCCCAAAAAAAATCTCTCTTCCCCTGTAATAGATAAATACTTATCCCTTAGAGTGACGAGTCAATCTCAGTAATGACACAACGTTGGGAACAATTTGGCAGGGTAAAAAAAAGGATGAACTTGATCGTTTTATTTCGCAAAGTTAACTTGCCAGTTTGAAAGGGTATTTATACAGTCGTACAAGTAATCCGCTGGAAAACCAACTTAGGTCTCTAAATTATTAATTTCAGTAGAAAATAATAATTTCTTTACTTTCTTGCCTAATCAGGGCATTTCAGAAGACATGGCTATGAAATATAAAATGGAGGGCTGTGTCAATGGACACCCCTTTACGATCACAGGAGTTGGAAACGGAAACCCTTACGAGTAAGTGTCTCTTACAAGACAGACCAGAAATTATTTTATTACCATGTATTGCAATTTATTGTTAAACACAAGTAAGGGCTTGACAATGTATTAGTGATGTTTGGAAATGATAAGTGAGCAAGAAAAAAGACTCATTAGAAGATTTTAGGTCAAACTACGAGCTTGTCTTTTCGATTTTTCAAATAACCTATGTTCCAAAACATCATCGTCATCTTTCTCCAGAATCAGGTGAGGTGTAAGAGTTACTGCAAGTTATCTTGTAAAAGCTCAGTCATAACTTGATTCAAGTAAGTACGATATTGTAGTCTTGACTGAAGCTTAAATCATCATGAGCATGAAATCTTTGGTCCACCCTGAAATTTCGTACATTTCCATTCATAAGTGAGTCCTTTCTGAAAATAATTTTCAACACGTTTATCATCTTATTTTAGAGGGAAACAGAATGCCAATTTTGAGGTCCAAAGGGGACCCCTTCCATTCTCCTTTGACATACTGTCGTCAGCATTTATGTATGGAAACAGATGCTTCACTAAGTATCCTGCCAACATACCTGACTATTTCAAGCAAGCCTTTCAAGCTGGAATGTCATACGAAAGGACATTCATGTTTGAAGATGGCGCAGTGGCTACAGCCAGTGGTGAAATTAGGTATAGAAGCCATTTCTTTTATGGTATAATTAAAAGATGTTTTTAAAGGTAATCTTCAACGTCATTTTTTACACAGAGACCACGTGTTATCCACCGTCAGCTAGGGAAATCGCACAAAAAGCATAGTGGCCTAAGAATATGCAGGCTACTGCAGTTTTAAGGGTGTTTAAGCCCTTATAACCTAATGGTAAAACAAAAAAAATGAAGATGATACTTGTGAGTAAAGGGGCTAAAATTGGAAAACGTCGTAGTAGAAATGACTAAATTTAAGACTAGACATTGAAGCATTATTCTTTAAGGCATATACATTGCAGTATTAGGATTTCACGCAGAAAACAAGAAACAAGATTTATTTAACTATTTCTTTTTTAACTGATACCTCAATTTTACAGTCTGGAAGGCAAATTCCTCCACCAAAAATCCATGTTTCATAGCGTAAACGTTCCTGTTGTCGGACCCATGATGAAAAAAGAGACCACTGATTGAGACCCGTCCTTCGAAAAAATGACTGTCTTTGAAGGGCTGTTGAAAAGCGATGTGACTATGTTCCTTTTGCTCAAAGGAGGTGGTTACCACAAATGCCAGTTTCTCATTACTTACAAGTAAGGCTTTTGTTTCTGAATGGGCTTTGACGGTTGTGAAATGCCCTTTTGAAATTTTGGCTCTCCTCTTTTGCTTTTTCACAATTGAAGAAGCTGAAGACATCAAAGGGATAAGGAGGGCCTGAAAAGAACGGCTTTGTGCTAGTTTCTCTTGAAACTAATTCCCTGGGTAGCTTAAACTTTTTTTTTTTCGTACCTTTTCTCCATGCAATAATGCCAATGTTTATGAAGGAAGTCAAAACTTCCAACGCTCATGAAAGCAGAAATGTATCTGTGCCTACGGGGCTCCGTCCTTTTTATCCCTTTCTTTTTTCGTTTTTCTTTTCATCATTATGCAGTCATAGCTTGTTTGGTTTTGGTTTGTTTTTCCTTCTTAGTTGCTTTCTTCTTCTTCTTCTTCTTCTTCTTCTTCTTCTTCTTCTTCATCTTCATCTTCTTCTTCTTCTTCTTCTTCTTCTTCTTCTTCATCTTCATCTTCATCTTCATCTTTTTCTTCTTTTTTTTTTCACAGAACAAAGCAGCCGGTCACACTGCCCCCAAATCATGTTGTAAAACATCGCATTGTCAGGACTGGTGATGGCGACAAAGCCAACCTGGTAGAAACTGCCGAGGCTCATGTTAACCCTTTGTAGGTTAAATAACTCTTTGCAAGATAGGAACATTTTCATTACTTACAATTAATGTCCTGAATTCATTGTAAATCGAATCAGGTCAATTGGAAATAATAATGATAAAAAAAACATTGATTTAATCAACTGTATATTGATATCCTCTCATTTCTTGCAGCCATAAATGCTCCCTGACAGGGGCAGATCTAGAAAATTCAGAGAGTGGGGGCCGAGTCCCCCATCCTCCACCTGAATGAAGACTTCACTTTTCGGGAGATGCTGCATACAACCATTGTGGGCGTATAGGCGACTTTGCTAAAAGTGGGGTCAGAATGAATGCCGGGATTGGCCGAGCCCGTACCAGGTTGCTCAAGGGCCATATTTCTTCGCGCGCGCGCGCGGCGTATATCTTTGTTGTTGTTGGGTGAGATGTGGAGTCCAAAAGCTTCGCAAATTCCTTTAGATTTGTCTGTTTGGAAAACTTTTTGCTTTTTATGATGGGTCGAGGTGATCATTTATCTATGTGGGAATGTGAAAATGACTGTGAACATCCCGAGAGGTATAAAATTTGAACGAAAACCTTTTTCTGCCAATCTGTGGGTTGGTGCTGAAGTCTGTAATAAATTCGTACACCTTCCGTTCCATTCCGTTTCATACAGCCTCGATCCTTCGTGTTGTAGAGTTTCGAAAAGCTTCAATAATTTCAAAAAATTTTATGTTTGCAGCCTTCTCTCGCTCTATGATGGGCCGAGGAGAACATGCTAACCGAAGATATCCTGTAACTACGTAAATTGAAGAAAATCTGCTATTTACATTTCGCGGCAACGTTTTGTTCATAACACCTGCAGTTTCCATCACGGCTGCGATTGACAATTCCGCGCCGCCTGTTCTTTTTCTTTTGTCTGGTTTTCATTGGAGGTCAATTGATAGCTTTACTCCCATGGCTTTCCCCTGGAATAAACATTTAAGATGTCAATATGTCGATCCGTCAGGATTACCAGACAAAGCGTACTACCAAAGCAAGGGACTATAAAATCATGAGAATACAAACTGTATAATATATCCTCTTGGCCAATATCATTAATAAAATGCAAGGAAAAATAACTGGGAAATATCCCTTTATTCAAAAAACTGTTACAACAGACCGATCAGAAGGAAAAACCAACGCATTTCTTGCATTTAACAGACCCGAGCGATCTTTCACCATCACGGATTACATAACTTCATGGCCATAACATCGCGTAACATTGTATTAAGAATTCTGATAGTTTAATAATTTAAAGACAATTCTTCGATTGAAAAATACCTTAAGACCATATGGAAAGAAAAAAATTACCAGTCCAAATAATAGCTAAAATGTCGCAAAGCCTCACATGAGGTCAGCAAGCTCTGTATACATTTTCCGGCCGTAGTAGTCCTTGCGCTTTCGAGAATTGCATTTTTCGTTGCTCCAGCGCCAATTCCTTCGCTTTTCGTCTTAATTTTCAATTGTTCGTGGGATATGTAGTTTTCGTTTAAGCTCCAAAAGGTCTACTTTAAAGGGGATGGAACAGAATTTATGACACAATGCCACATGATTTTAATGGCCATAAAGTTAGGTAATCAATGACGGTGAGGATCTCGCCCAGGTCTCGTAAATGCAAGAAATGCGTTGGATTATTGATTTTCTAAGTAACCGGTTCCAAAGAATCAAACTGGCTGAGGGATGCCTCTCTGAGTGGGGCTCAGTCCCCTCAGGAGTCCCTCAGGGGACGAAATTAGGGCCTTGGTTGTTTGTGGTTATGATAAACGGCCTTGTAGTCGATGGCACGCGTGTCTGGAAATACGTAGACGACACTACTGCATCTGAAGTTCTCGGAAAGGGCGGGGTTAGTGGTGCCCAAATTATTGCTGATAAAGTAGTCGAGTGGTCTCTGGCTAGCAGGGTCGAGCTCAATAATGAGAAATGCAAAGAGCTTCGAATCTCTTTTTCCCGAGATAGGGCAATATTTGAGCCAAATAGGGTACATGGCAAAGAGTATACATGGCTCACTGATAGTGCAAAGTTACTGAGAATAACAATCACAAGTGATCTGTCATGGAACACCCATGCAAATGATGTTATCAAAAAGGCAGCCAAAAAGCTATACTTTTTAGTGCAGCTAAAAAGGGCCAAGGTTCCCTGCAATGACTTGAGGTTATTTTACATCACGTGTGTAAGATCAGTTTTAGATTATGCGATCCCTGTGTATTATTATTCACTCCCAAAGTATTTAAGTAATTAGCTAGAGAGAGTCCAGAAGAGGGCTTTAAAAGTCATGTGCCCTGGCCTCAGTTACGATGAAGCTCTTAGTCACATGGAGATAGTGCCGCTTAGCGTCCATCACAGTGATATTTGTGCCGCACTTTTCAAAGACATCCTAAGTGACTCAGATGATAGGTTACGAGCATTATTGCCGCCTTCACATCAGGCTTGCAAATATTCGCTTTAACGAACACGCAATTTTGACATTCCTAAAATAAACACAAAACGTGTAAGAAATAGTTTTATTATTAAGTCATGTTTTAATAAAAATACGGTATAAATTAATTTTAGATCTTGTAGGTGGCTTTTCGAACTTAATGGTACTTTATCATCTACCTTTATTATATATTAAGTAATTTTATTATTTACATTTCAACGGTACGCAATTCAGCCCTTGGCTGCTATGTATTGTTTTCAATAAAATCTATCTATCTATCTATCTATCTGTTTTTTGCTTCTGATCGGTCTTTTTAGCAGTTTTTTAAGTAAAGGGATATTTCTTGGTTATTTTTCCTTGCATTCTATAATTTTCGGAGAGAGAATATCTTGTACAGTTTGTATTCTCATAAATATATAGTCTCTTACTTTGCCGGGTAGCACGCGATTGTCTGACAATCCCGACAGATCGGCATATTGACGTCTTAAATGATTATTCCTGGGGAAAACCATGGGAGTAAAGCTATCAATTAACTTGCAATAAAAATCGGACAAAGGAAAAAGAACAGGCGCGATTGTATATCGTAACTGTATTGGAAACTGAATACGTCATAAACGAAACGTTGCCGTGAAATGTAAGTAACAGATTTTCTTTAATTTATGTAACTTACAGGATATGCTCGGTTAGCATGTTCTCCTCGGCCCATCATAGAGCGAGAGAAGGTTGCGAACAAAACTTTTTAGGCATTTTTGAGCCTTTTGGGACTCTATAACAGAAAGCATCGAGGCTGTGAAACGGACAAGTGTAAGAATTTATGACGGACTTCACCAAGAACCCAAACATTGGAAGAAAAAGGTTTTCGTTTCAATTTTGTACTTTTCGGGATGTCCACGGTCATTCTCACATTCCCACATGGATAAATGATCACCTCGACCCATAATAAAAGGCAAGAAGGTTTCCAAACAGATAAATCCAAACGATTTTGCGTGGCTTTTAACCCAAACCCATATTGCAAAAGACTGTTTATTGTTCAGGGTAACACTTTCATTTCACCTAGTTTACCCAGAATCAAGGAATCCTTTTTAAGATTTCGTAATCGATATGGATAGTTTCCGAAAACAACAACTCAAGCATTTATTTATCGTCGAAGGGACACCGGTAACAACATACATGCCGAAATTTATAAGATAGTTAACTAAATATTTGAAAATAGGCGCTCACAATGTAAAACATTCACTATACCTTGCTATTTGTAATTTCTCTAAAATTGATCAATCACACAACAATATCTTCCAATGAACAACGCTTCAAGGAAATTTTAACACCTAAAAGTAATTAAGGTCACAAAGTTCTTTTCCAGCCATACATTTACATTCAGCTACATTTACATTCAGCTACATTTACATTCAGCAATTAAGATTGCTTCCAGGGTATCTTCAGTTTGATTCTCGTCGACTAATAAAACGAAAGAAAATTAACCGACTGTACTTTTCCTTTCCATACTTATTAAAATGCTCTACTGGCACAAATTGGTTTGGACTTCGATCTACCGAAAGTCCTTCGTCCTTAGTTATGGATCAGTCACTTGCCTTCCTTCCTCGGTTTAGTCTCTGGTTGCGCCTCTGGAGTGTACGGGCCAATCAGAGATCCGAGCAAGCAAGGATAATCGGGCAAAGCCCCTTTTTTGTGGTGGATACCCTTCGTCAGAGTCACTCCAATTCGCATGAAGAGTAATGTTTTCTCTCTATTTCAAACTTTGGCAATTAAGTTATCCAAGAGATTATCTTATCAAACTTCGGCTTCTTATCATAGATTAGAGGGATAAGCATCACCCTGGAGGAGTTCATATTGCAAGCAAGAAGTGTAAAAAGGGAAAAAGTTCAGCTTCTTTTCCATCTACATATTTCAGGAGCTTACTCGAGAAAAAATGTAGTTTGGCTGCTTAGTTTTTAATCCAGACACTTCTTCTGCCTTTCCCTTATAAATGTGCGCACCAAGTTTCAGGGAAGAGGAGAGGCTATTTTCATTATGTTAATACAGGTTAAATGATAATAATAATAATAATAATAATAATAATAATGATAATAATTTAGTTCGTATATTGCGCGCTTTCCATGAAATGATTAAGCGCGCATTACTTAGCTCTTATTAACCGAGCGGGAGATCTGTATGGGAGAATCTTGATCGAGGTCGCCAGGAAAGACCGAACGCAGTGAGGTCTGTACCAGCGACCAAAGTCAAGATTTTCCCATACAGACCGACCTAGCTCGGTTAATAAGATGTTTATTATATGGCTGTGTCTGATATGCCAATTTTTTATATTCTTTGTACCTTTTTTCCTACACAGGTCTAGATGCCGGTCTAGATTGGAAAGTTTAGACCGCTTTCAATATTGATTTCTGCCAATCAAATTCCTGAATTCGGTAGTTCCTAGTCGTTGTGAGACACAGCCATATTATAAATCTTAATAATAGTTATTAAAAATATACTATGATAAAATTAAAGCATACAACATATGTTAAGATACTAGCAGCTATCATGATAAAATTGTAATGACAATTAATGAAAAGCTTCCTTAAAGAGGTGCGTTTTCAGGTGGAACTTAGAAATCCCTAGATCTGTATTAGAACGAATCTCACGCGGCAATGCATTCCAAAGTCAATGGGCTGCGACCTGGAATGATCTGTCTCCTAATGTAACCCTACCGCTAGAAGTTGGCGTTGTAAGCAACAAACCATCCAAGGAGGATCTTACTTTATAAATTCCTGGTCTTTTAATTGACACAAGTTCTCTTAAATACGTTGGTGCAATTCCATGGATGGCCTTATAAATAAATAGCAGAGCCTTAAAACTAATGCGTTGCCTAACTGGTAGCCAGTGCAGCTCGTATAGCAACGGCGTTATGCTACAGTAGCGTGGCGTGCGACAAACTAGTCTTGCTGCGGCATTTAAAAAGAGGTGAATCTTATTCAGGTGAGAAGCTGTCAAGCCATATAAAAGACTATTGCAATAATCTACGCGCGAGATAACAACCGCATGAACGAGGGCTAATACGGATTCGACTTATATTATGCAAATGATAGAATGCCGAGGCGCATTGGTTACTTATGTGGAATGACATATCCAGATTACGATCAAAGATTTCGCGGAACTGATTTCGTCTCTACGACCGTGTCACCTACAGTAGTATCATTCAAGGTGACTTTCTCTAACTGTTGCTTAGTACCTATAAGCATTAGTTCAGTCTGATTTCACCTCTACGACTTTGTCACCTACAGTAATATCATTCAAGTTGACTTTCTCTAACTGTTGCTTAGTACCTATAAGCATTAGTTCAGTCTGATTTCACCTCTACGACTGTGTCACCTACAGTAATATCATTCAAGTTGACTTTCTCTAACTGTTGCTTAGTACCTATAAGCATTAGTTCAGTCTGATTTCACCTCTAAGACCGTGTCACCTACAGTAATATCATTCAAGTTGACTTTCTCTAACTGTTGCTTAGTACCTATAAGCATTAGTTCAGTCTGATTTCACCTCTACGACTGTGTCACCTACAGTAATATCATTCAAGTTGACTTTCTCTAACTGTTGTTTAGTACCTATAAGCATTAGTTCAGTTTGATTTCACCTCTACGACTGTGTCACTTACAGTAATATCATTCAAGTTGACTTTCTCTAACTGTTGCTTAGTACCTATAAGCATTAGTTCAGTCTGATTTCACCTCTACAACCGTGTCACCTACAGTAATATCATTCAAGTTGACTTTCTCTAACTGTTGCTTAGTACCTATAAGCATTAGTTCAGTCTGATTTCACCTCTACGACTGTGTCACCTACAGTAATATCATTCAAGTTGACTTTCTCTAACTGTTGCTTAGTACCTATAAGCATTAGTTCAGTCTGATTTCACCTCTACGACCGTGTCACCTACAGTAATATCATTCAAGTTGACTTTTTCTAACTGTTGCTTAGTACCTATAAGCATTAGTTCAGTCTGATTTCACCTCTACGACCGTGTCACCTACAGTAATATCATTCAAGTTGACTTTCTCTAACTGTTGCTTAGTACCTATAAGCATTAGTTCAGTCTGATTTCACCTGTACGACTGTGTCACCTACAGTAATATCATTCAAGTTGACTTTCTCTAACTGTTGCCTAGTACCTATAAGCATTAGTTCAGTCTAATTTCACCTCTACGACTGTGTCACTTACAGTAATATCATTCAAGTTGACTTTCTCTAACTGTTGCTTAGTACCTATAAGGACTATAAGCATTAGTTCAGTCTGATTTCACCTCTTCGACTGTGTGTCACCTACAGTAATATCATTCAAGTTGACTTTCTCTAACTGTTGCTTAGTACCTATAAGCATTAGTTCAGTCTGATTTCACCTTTACGACTGAGTCGCCTACAGTAATATCATTCAAGTTGACTTTCTCTAACTGTTGCTTAGTACCTATAAGCATTAGTTCAGTCTGATTTCACCTCTACGACTGTGTCACCTACAGTGATATCATTCAAGTTGACTTTCTCTAACTGTTGCTTAGTACCTATAAGCATTAGTTCAGTCTGATTTCACCTCTACGACTGTGTCACCTACAGTAATATCATTCAAGTTGACTTTCTCTAACTGTTGCTTAGTACCTATAAGCATTAGTTCAGTCTGATTTCACCTTTACGACTGAGTCGCCTACAGTAATATTATTCAAGTTGACTTTCTCTAACTGTTGCTTAGTACCTATAAGCATTAGTTCAGTCTGATTTCACCTCTACGACTGTGTCACCTACAGTGATATCATTCAAGTTGACTTTCTCTAACTGTTGCCTAGTACCTATAAGCATTAGTTCAGTCTGATTTCACCTCTACGACTGTGTCACCTACAGTAATATCATTCAAGTTGACTTTCTCTAACTGTTGCTTAGTACCTATAAGCATTAGTTCAGTCTAATTTCACCTCTACGACTGTGTCACCTACAGTGATATCATTCAAGTTGACTTACCCTAACTGTTGCCTAGTACCTATAAGCATTAGTTCAGTGTTATCATCATTTAACATCAGTCGGTCTTAAATCATCCATTTCCTCAAGTCATGTATGCAGTCGCGCATAGCATTTAGTGCGGCCTCGTCCTCCCCTTGCACAGCGGGACTAAGTGCCAAATACAGCTGTGTATCATCTGCGTAACAATGTACACTTTGGAGGTGCTTGCTGACGATATCAAACAGCTTACTGGTGTAAACCGTAAAAAGAGGAAGCCCGAGACAACCTCTTTGAGGATCTCCTTGGCTGAGTGGAAAAGCAGACTATAGGCCATCATTTATGGTGACACGTGAGGCGTGAGTAGTCCAGTGGTCAGTGCGCTGAACTCTGGGTCGGTTGGCCCAGTGGTTAAGCATTGGTTTCAGTAAAGCCTCCTTCCATTCGCTAGCAAATTCGCCGGTTTCGACTGACAAGTTAATCATGTTCTTGATCACAGGTAACAACATGTCCAAAACGTCAAGGACTACCGAAGTAGGCACTGGATCCAGCGGACATAATTCCTTGGCAGCTTTCTTGATCGGCTCAGAGACTCGCTCTTGAGATAACGTTTTAAAATTGGCAAACGTGACACTTGTAAAGGGGCAATTTAGGGCCAAAACGTTGCCAAGAATTGGAAAACAGAGCATCCCCCCTGGCGCAGAAGTCTCACATTCTCCTTAATGTTTTTTACTACAGATCATTTTTAAAACCTGTCCAGGTTTGATATGACAAGTAGATCCTGAACAAAGTTAAAAGTATAATCCTTTGTTACGAACCTATCTCGCACACTTTCAGGATCCTCTATATATCAATGGATTGTTACGTACTTATCTTGCGCACTTTTAAGATTCTCTTTCATTGGATTTTTAGGTACCTATAGGATTCTATTTTATTTTTTACTCAGCTCGTGAGCGGGCGGTATTATATAAATCCTGTGATCTGATTGGTTCCGAGAGCGGGCAGTAGTCTGCCATCCGACCCGCTCACAGCGGGTGGTATCCTATCCATTGCGTGTTCAGCCGCCATGTGTATCGTTAACGTCGTTGAAAAATTTCATAATTATATTTCTTACCGGCTGGTAAGCATTTTTAAGCAGAGATTTCGGTTACGACCTTTAACCTTTCTCTCTCTCAATTAAAAAATAAAAACTGGTTTGGTACTAAATTTTTTTGTAGTAGATTGACATGCGGCCTATAAAACCGTTTGTAATCCAATAATCCTTCTCAAAACGTAACTAAGAAAGTTTAAACGAGAGGAACTTGACGTTAACAATTAGTTTTATCATTGCTAATTCCATGCATTTAATTTCAGAATTCTACAAAACGATTTGTTTGTTGTAGGATGTCGAAGGAAGGTTTGAGTTCTGCTATAGATGAAACTTCGATATTTCTACTGTACATTTCACAACAAAAACCGAAGAAATACGATGACTAAATTTCCCATTATATCCCCCTTGTGTCTTAGTGGAAGAAGCATGTCATTTGACTTCAAGTGCTCGGTGGAAGAAAGATTTTACAGACGCCGTTACAGCAAGCAAACAAGCAGACTCTCACAACTTCAGAACATACATTTGAATGTACTTACCATTTGACTTTCCTTGACATTTAAAACTGAGCAGAGAGAGTAATTCTTTGTAGATTAATCGACGTTGAAAGAGAAAAATTATTTCTGTAAAATTAGTGAAGATAAAAAGGTTACTGTCAAAGATAGTCATTTACCTCGAGTTTACTTGCTAAAACAAGTGCTTTGTCTTTATCAAAAGTTTCAGGGGGCTTATTTTTTTCTTACGCGCTTTCTAATTGACAGGTATCAGATCGTGAGAGATACTTATAAGGAAACGTTTCAATATTTGCTGGAAAGCCTTTTAAATTACCCTTATCAGTACGCGGATAAAACTGTTTCAGTGAAGCCTCTCTTTTTAAACTGCATTACCTCTGTTATTTCTCTTATTTACTCGCTCAAAAATTGTTCCGTTTATGGGGGATCTCGCTGTCAGTTACAGCCCTAAGTTATTCAGGTTCTTTTTACTAGCATTTCGCTAAGTTTAAGAAAAAGATAAAAATGTTATTCACCATCCTGGCTCGGTCCGTACTGGGAAAAACTGTGCCCTTCGTTGGGTGTACCGCCCTCGGGCGATATCCAAGACCTCGGGCACAGTTTTCCCAATGCGGACCTCCTGGCTGATAAATAACATATATCTATTGATCAATTGTTAGGTTCCTGTCTCGCGTCTTTTAGGATTCTCTATCACTGGACTGTTACGAATCTCCCGCGCACTTTTAGGATTCTCTTTAATTGGACTGTGAGGTACTTATCTTGCGCACTTTTAGGACTCTCTTTTATCAGATTGTTACGTATCTACCTCACGCACTTTTAAAATTTCTTTTATTGAATTGTTGCGTTCCTATCTGGAGCATTTTTAGGATTCTCTATCACTGAATTGTTAGGTGACTATCTTGTGCACTTTTAGGATCCTCTTTCATCTGATTGTTACGTACCTATTTCGCACATTTTTGGATTCTCTTTCATTGGATTGCTTCCTGCCTATGTCGCGCACTTTTAGGATTCTCTTTCCTTGGATTGTTACGTAGCTGTGTCGCGCACTTTAAGGATTTCGTGTTATGGATAAAACGATCCGCAAAGTATTCATCGATTCCTTATCAATGCTGTGTTTCTACAGGTGATTTACGTGGTTCGTCGGCTGAAAAATTTGTGTAACAGTTGCGTCATTCGGCAGAAAAGGAGCTCACAACAACTGTGCCTAACCTCTTTCTTAAAAAATGTTATTTTCGTGGTGTTTTTTGTTTTTGTTGTTTCTTTTTCTTCCAATTTGAATTAAGTCTTTGTTAATTTTGCGAATATAAATGCAAGGCGATAGTTCGAAAATAAATGCTAGGTGATATTTCTTATCCCATTACCACAGCATAACATTTACCGTACCATTTTCTCTCTCTCTCTCTCTCTAAATTTTCCACTTAGCGGGATAACATCGTTTTCAAGCTGAAAAGATTAATTGGAGTGAATACCTTGTGCTTCAGCATTGTCGGATTTTACATTGGTGGATGACTGGAACTTTTCCACAGTGTCAGTCATCAATCAATGCAAAGGATGACAAAAAACTACAACTAACAACCTCACTACAGCCACAGAGATACGTTTATTTTGTAATTTGTACAGCTAGTAAATACTTCATGAACAATCAGTATATCTCAATCCATTCTTACCTGAACAGTTAACCAGCGGTCTTTTTATATAGAGCCCTATTAAGTGGTCGCCTTCATTGCTGCCTTGATTACCAACTTGAATCGATCTGGCGTTTGATTCCAGCAAAACAATAACACTGAATATCTATATCACCGGTTGATCAAAATCTCAAGAAGCAAACAAAAGACAATGCTTAGTGTGCGATAAAAACAATAACTGCACGAGTTTTGTATTTTTCTGCAGGTAGAGTATCTAACAGAAAAATCGGTAGATCTAAGGTATGAATCCTTAGGTAAGTCGAACAAAACTTTCATTTCTGACTTTCAACTAGTAATTTCTTCGGCAAAGGTCGACCCACTCAGCTGGAAGATACCGATATTGTAAAATCTCAGGCTTGAATCCTCTCCTGAGTTTATTTATAATTTTGTCTTTCTACCCTGCTGAAAGAATATTTAGCAGCGTTTTTTAAATATTTCTTTTTCTGCTCAGGCGGTAAAGCAGGTGTCGAAGTTTTAAGTTCTACGGTTTGAACCCTATGCTCTTGACCAAACAGTTTTTTCCTCTGCTCAGCTGATGACGTCATGAGCAATTTTCTTAGGAGATAATTTATTTTGGAATAACACAACATAGACGATTAGTTCGTGTGTATGGTCCCTCTCAAGTTAAGCACTACAAGCTTCAGTCGCCACTACTGAGTTCTGCTGAGACTTAATTGTTTCATTCTTTATTTAAGAAGAACCTGCAATGGCTTTTAGTATTCCCTTGACTTTGAATGCCAAATGTACCAGAGAAAAGAGAAAATACAACCCCCACCTGAATACAGATACCGTATAAAAACGATACGAGCACATCACTGACGAGGTATCAGAGGGTGAGACCGAAGTGTGGGCAATCTGCACTGCACCTCTCCTCGGGACGCAAAAATAAACAAGCACTAAGAGGAGCGCACGAAACTCTCCACCCAGCTAGAATCGCCTTCTCTGGGCTAACTGCATGAGGTTGGAGTCCTCACGTGGGACTAAGATTTTGTTTCTTCTCACACTATCCTATACATGATATCATTTGACTTCTATGATCCAACTTGTCCGCAGAGAGTAAAGTGTATTTCACTGAAACATGATCCTTAAGCTGAAAAAGTAAATGACTTGTGCAGATAGACCTTATAGAATCAGATGATGAATTAAAAACTAAACATCGTAAAGCGTACCGCGAGGCCCATTGGGATAAAACAAATAAAATTACTAGGTAATCGAAAGAGAAGGAAAATCGGTTTAAAAGAAATGCTGCATGGCTAGTTTTTTTCCTTTTGTTTTTTTTTTTTTTTTTGGCTTGGTCAAAGGATAATATGTCAAGGTCACTGATTTTCCTTTTACAAAAAGTTTGACCATCAAATCCGGAACTTGGGTGGAACCTTGGAACATAATTTTTTTGCCCTAGGGAGTGGGATTTGAACAGACCAATCTGCAAAAGTTCTAACCTATGTAATTTGTTAGATCAAAATCTACGAAACGTTGTTTGAGAAATGAATACGTTCGTTATGTGACAAAAATAGAATGGTATAAAGTCAGTGTTGAAACATTCTGCCCGACCTTTTTGCTGCCCCTTTGGTGTGAAATTTTATCTTGCTACTTTTTGAGAACAGATAATTCCATTTACCATGTTGGGAACTGCTGGAGATCCAGTTATTTTAAGGGACTGTTGTACAGCACAGTCTTTCTCCTTTCATGTCACCCATTTGTAAGAAACGATTCAAACCAGCAAGAACTATGATATCTTGTTCAAGTAAGGATCCGATGTGTGATCGGTCTGCCGTAGTTTAACCATAAAATTTTTGATAAAACTGGTCGAAGTCTTATCTTGGCTGTTAGAAACTGTACGATATTTTAAGCTGTCTTCCACGAGCGATTATTAAAACAGCCACAAAATATAACAGTAACATGAGGGATTTCGTGAATCGTTCGGTCACTTTTTCAGTGTCAAAAAGTAAACGATCACCGATAACAATTCAATAAATGATCAGATCGGCTGAGCTGCGCATGACCGTTGATGGAATTCAAGCTTACATTAAAAGGCGCAAAATATTCGCATAAACTCTTATACTCTTCTTTTTCATTTGCATGGGAACTGGAAAATGTCCAGAGTAACACCTTTTTCGGGAAAGAAAGCTTCATTTGAATGATGTTTAGGGTCTAGGAAAGTAAACCGCTTAGTGCAAGCAGGGGTAGCGTGGGAGAGCGATAGGGCTTACAGAATTGTGGAGTCAAATAAAATATCATGGTTCCCTCGTCTTATTTCTCTCCTCGAAAATGAGATTTTGCTTCGTTTACTTTCCGCGATTGATGATGCACCTATCACGCCTATTAGAATTCTCTGCAAGGAAATGTTTTGTTTGTGATCGCGCATCGGGGATAGGTCAATGTGGAATGATTGTGAGAGGTTTATCGTCTTCGATAGTGTCACGGAAAGAACTGAAAAAGGTACATCTTAGGCTCTGCTGGGAATAATTCGCTGATTTAAACATTAAAATGCACTCTCATTCTCATCAATTTTTCTATTTACCTTATAAATATGTAATAATTTTCTGCAACAACACCTTCCAGCGTCATTCTATTAAAAACTTGATCTGAATATTTGCAGCATTAATCAATTTGTTTTGACAAGGAAGCCATCGATTCTGAACCAAATATACCTTGTTCGTGTTTTAAATTCTTATCAGAATCCAACGCGAAAAAACTTCTACTTACCACCGCTTTAAAGTTAAATTTGAAGAAATTTTGTGATGCGAACGTTGTTGTTAATGTTGTTTTTAAACCTTTTAAATGTAAGATTGTTACGTTCCTACCTCGCGCGCTTTAAGGATTCTCTGTCTTTGGATTGTCTTGTTAGTATTAAGAGCCACTTTTAGAATTAATCTTTCATTCGATTGTTACGTACTATGTACCCCGCGCACTTCTGTGATATTCTTTCACTGATTGGATTGTAATGTAAGTAACTCGTGAACTTTTGGGATTCTCATGCATTCATTCCATTGGAACGTTGGTCTTCTGCGATGCTCTAGCGATACTCTGGCATAACAGCCGGCTGCTTGGTAGAGTCTTAGAAGGAAGAGACTGATAAATTGAATTAAAGTACACCTAAACCCAAATTTTTTTCGTTTAACAAAACAAGCGTATTTTTTGGAGTATTTCTGTGCAAAATGTTTTTATTTGCTCAAATCTTCAATTTTCTGTGCCCAGTCAAAATACGGAAAATCGGCCGCCATCTTGCCTCACGACCAAGTTTAAAGAGGAATGGCTCTAGCGGGTAATGTGACGTCAAATCGAGAACACGAAAGTCTGCATTTCACACATTTTCACTTGTTTGGGAAGGTTGTAGTCGATATTGTCCGAAAATATGCCGACCAAGTGTGTTGCAGGAGGATGTAGCAACGTGCGAAATTTGCAAGAGGGTATCGCGCTTCATACATTCCTCATACAATACACCTAGCTAAATTAACACGAATGTTAATAAATACACCTAACGGAAATTAAGGATGAATTACAAGATAATTGCAGTAGTAAATGGGCGGGTTAAATCGCAGGCTTCCCAAGCTCGCGTCTTGAGAAAAAGCGATTATGAAATCGTCACGCGTGGTGTGTCAGACGACTTCTGATAACGGGAAAAACAGTTATGGCAAAGCAAGCCCAAAACGACGGAAATCGCCAAAAACACAACACACTCTCCAGGAACGGGTAAGTTTTATCGATCGTACGTGTAAAATGTTCATATTTTGGAATACTTAATGTTTTAAATGGACCACGTTTTGTTCCCATACTGTTCCTTCTAACGCATTCAAATTCTTAACGGTTCCTCGCGTAACTTAACACCGCATCACACAACGCGTGACGCTTTCATGAAATAATCCTTCGCTTTTCCTTGAGACGTGAGCTTGGGACGCCTGTGCTTACTAATGGGGTTTCTGCCAAATCAGTTTGCGGCCGGACATAGGTAGCTTAGGCGTTTACTCATGGTAATAATGAAACTATTGACCATAGTAGTCTTAGGAGAGAACGAATAGGACGCGTAGAACGAGTTGAATGATTGTAGTGGATGGAAAAGCGAACGCAATAAAAAGAAAAGTGAAAGAGATAGTCTTGAGTGGTTGCTGAACCAGCGAGCGTGGAGATACTCGGAACGCAGTAGAATATTTATTCCGCAACAGGCTCTGAGGCGCCAACCTCCCATTCATTAGAGGTCACTGAGGGCGACAACACTGGGCAAGTAAATTGAAACTTCCTGTTTCGGTTGTAAAGAGAAGATTTCAGTTGCCTTCGTCGCCTTTGAAGTAACCTTAAATTATCTTCTGCGGTTTATACAATGACTTCTGGGACAAAGTTAATGTTAAAGCTTGGGCGTCAGCTATGGCATTAGAGTTTTAATTGATTCATGATCAAAAGTAGTTAAAGCAATCGTTCAATTCATAAACAGTTCCCTTTTATTTAACACTAAAATCTTACGTGATCAGAAAAAACAAGCTCACGGAAACTAGTCTTTGCATTTGTTCCCGTCAGCAGCGTACACCCATGGGGAAAAAATAGTGGACACCAAATAGACCAATCAGAACGTGCACTTTATGTTGATTATGTTATAAAATTCCATCTATCATGGCCTAAACATCTTCGCTGATGGACCCATAATGAAAAAATGACCCTATGATAATATGATTGTGTCTAAATAGCTGTTGAGAGGTGATGTGACTCAATTTTTCTCCCTACAGGAGTTCGTTACCATAGATACCAGTTTCTCTCTTTTCTTACAACTAATAATTTTGTTGCTGGAGAAGCTCTGACGCTTATGAAATGTCCTTTTTGAATATTTGGCTCTCTTATCGTCCGTGTTTTCAAAAATTTAAGAGGTTAGAGAGTACCCAGGCATGAGAAGGGCCTCAACAGAACAGCAGAGTAATGACTTATCTTATGATTAAATATTCGGGATCGAATGATTTAACTCCACAAGAAGCAAAAAGTTAACTAATCCCTTATTACATCTAAACCTTTCCCTTCCAACCTTTTATTCACGCAATAATTCCAAGAGCGATGGACAAAAAAGCCACCCACTTTTGTCTATTTATTTCTTATTTGGTTTTAATGAATCGTTCTGTTTTATTATTTTATTTTCTCTTTTTTTCTTTCTCTCTTTCTTTCACCTTTTTTTGCACAGCACAGAGAAGTTGGACAAACTGCCCCCGAATTATGTCGTATGGCATCACGTTGCGAGGACCGACCTGGGCCAGAAGAAAGAAGACTTTCGGTCAAGCTGGAAGAAATTGCTGTGGCTCATGCTAACCCTTTGCAAGCTGGGAGCATTTTCATCACTCTCAATCAATATCCTGAATTCGCTATAATACAAAGCAGGTCAGTTAAAAAATAAAGAAAACGTCGATATAATCTGTTGTATACAGTGTTATTCTATCATTTTGTGCAGAAATAAAATGATTCTGGGATTCAGTTGGGAAAAAGTCTCAGCGATTTTTTCTTAACGATTCGGTCCCATTACTGTCTCCATTTTGCCACTCACAACTTTGTTTCTCTCCCTTGTATGGGGCGATCATATGAAATTGTGACATTCTGCAATAAAAATAAATAGAGCAAATGAAATCACCGAAAATGGTACCTGGTCTACATTTCTCTGTTTTCGACTCGAGACGGTAAAGTTCATTGCCCAAAGAATCCTATACGTCAGTAGTCTGTTACCACCGTCATAATGCAGTTAAACGCTAGTGCAAAGAGTCAGATTCCTAATCATGGAAAAGTCACTTTGAAGCTTGTTCAGGCCACTTACTGCACGCGATTACAATGTCTTACTATGCTGCCGGAAATTTCGTTGCTGTTTTGTCGACAATGAAAAACCCTTTTATGGTTTCGGTTTCCTCGGTGTCATTGCTTTACTCTCCAAAGCGAAGCCTTATGATTACATGTATCTAAACTCATCCGAAAATTGGTCGATTTATAATAGTAATTAAATGTAAACTACACTACGGTAAAGGTCAGTTTCACTCTGCTTTTATGATAATGAGCAAGACATTTGCTCATCAAGAGTGTACTCTGCCGCGGTGCTAGCGTTTCATTTGGTAATCTAGGAAAAGATAGCCACTTCAAGGCATTAGAAATATTAGGTTAACGAGTGCCACAACTAGACGTATTATTCTCAAGGGAACCCGAAGGCACACACGCTACATACAACAGTTATCGCAAAGTGTTGCGTGACGTGAAAAGTCTCTTCAAAATAAGAACCAATTAGACCTCTACACGTAATTTGAAGGGGCTTCCCCGGACAAATTCCGAGAATAAAAAATTTGAAAATAGCTCGACCAGACTAAATTTTTGTTCTGAGAAGCGTCGGTGCTTGAATTTATCTTGAATTTTCTCTCAGAGATTTGAATACGTTAATCTAGTAAAAGGAAGAACTATGTCACATCATCTTAGAGTGTCAAAACCCGAGCAGAGCTTCCGAGGCATACAATATGAACGGGCTTGAGCCGCAGAAAGGTGCATCAAAGAATAACACTCGGTCAACGATATTTCGCGGCGCAATTTTTGTACTCGTTTTGTTTGTTTTTGCCTTTATTGCCAGGTTTTTGATTAACAAGGGATTTCTATCTAGCAGAGGTAAGCTTTAAGAAAGAGTTTTAACTCGCTAGGCAAAGGATCACCGAAATGTGCAATGGTCATTGGCAAATGATTGCAGATACTAAGTAGCGAAACTGTCGGAAATAGCCCAATAAGTTCTTAAAATTTGTTCTTTGTCTCTAGATTTTCATTTTCGTATATAGGTGGATTACATAACTGAATGAAGGGAAAACTTATAATCAAACTGTGAAGGTGACTTAACAATCGAAAATTAAATTCCTTTGAATGGTGAGCAAAGTGACTCGTAAATGTTTCGCCAAGCATATTTTGAAGTTATTTACAATTTCAAATTGTTTATCCCATCATCGCGTGGTATTTTGATTAAGTCAACAATTCTGGTCTAAACCTCCATTAAGGGTAAGCCATGGTGAATATTTTCTTCTACCCATAATTAGGAAAAGTGACTTACGGCCAATTCAGTGCCAAGGGACGAATGAATCAATTAATCGCAGTGTTATACGATTTGGCTCAGTGACTGTTAATCCTTTTTTTTTATCTATCCGCCAAAACAGATGGAAAAAATGTGACCAGTTCAGTTCTTAGCTGCAGAGAGGAACCAATTTGTGATTCCAACGCCGCTTGCTCAGAGAATCAACAAAATTGTGTTTGCAACAAAGGTTTCCAAGGGGACGGCTTGTCGTGTGCTGATATAGATGAGTGTATCACTGAGACTCACAATTGTAGTAAGCATGCAATTTGCACCAATTTGTTTGGCTCGCACAATTGTAGCTGTCTGACAGGATTCCACGGAGACGGCTGGTCTTGCAAAGACGTCAATGAGTGCAAGACCAGTTCGACGAACTGTAGCGATCGAGCATTTTGCAATAACACAGTTGGCTCTTATAATTGCTTATGTCTCGAGGGATTCCAAGGAGATGGAATGTCATGTCAGGACATCGACGAGTGTAGTGCCAACATTCATAGTTGCAGGGCTTATGCATACTGCAGCAACACCGTTGGCTCGCACGATTGCATTTGTCTTTCTGGATTCCGAGGAGGTGGACGATCATGCATTGACGTTGATGAGTGTAACACAAATATGCACAATTGCAGTGATCACGAGTTGTGCATTAATACTGTTGGCTCGTATAACTGCACATGTCGCCCAGGATTCCGACGAGATGGACGATCATGCCTTGATGTTAATGAGTGTAACACAAATATGAACAATTGCAGTGTTCACGAGTTATGCATGAACACTGTTGGCTCGTATAATTGCACTTGTCGCCCAGGATTTGAGACCAATGAGTATGCGTGCCACGATGCCAATGAGTGCGATGACGGGACTCACAAGTGTGATAAGAATGCAGTATGCACGAATACCTTTGGGTCTTACAAATGAAACTGCAATTCCGGGTTTTCTGGCAATGGGCTAGAGTGTCATGATATCGACGAATGTCGCAGTGGATTTTCTCATGTTTGTGATTTTTATGCGACTTGCAAGAACAGCGTGGGTGCTTATACATGCTCATGCAAACACGGTTTTCATGGAAATGGTCGTAAATGCTTCGACACTGACGAATGCAGAGATGGTAGTCATCCATGTCTCGATCATGCGGTTTGTCGTAACACTGTAGGGTCATACAGCTGCTCTTGTGAAACGGGATATGAGGGAAATGGTTGGGACTGCACAGGTAAGCAATCTATAATCAAAACAGTGACGGTCATGATAAACGAAAATAATTCAAATACTGGAAAATTATAGAAGAACAATCGACGTTTCGGCCATATCACACGGCCTTCATCAGGAAAACTGATGAAGTGACGGTCATATTCTTGGCCTTTTATGTTATTGCATGACCGATAGTTTTGTTATCCCGCTAAAAAGACACTGCCGTTATTCTGTGTAAGTCAATAATTCATAGAGCTTCCATCAATGATCAAATGACGTTATACATACATACATACATATATACGTACATATATTCTATTCGAAAAATAGAATTTGCTATAATTAATTTTCCATCTTATATTAGGAGCTACTAATTGATCGTTCAAAGGCCCTTTTCTTGGATTTTTTCAGCCCTCTAGGTGTGGATTGGACTCAGAGGCCCTGCCAAGGGATATTATTATGATTAGTATCATTTAAGGGCCCCTCCAGGGATTTTGTTGCTACTTTTGCCCTTTCGGGATCCAGAGGCCTTGTTTTGGGATTTTGTTACGGTTTACAGTTGTAGTTAAAAGTGGGCCTTCCCTTTTTTAATGCTTTCCGCATTGCTTCTTTGCAATTGGTTACGCCACTCATATTAACATATTTAGTATTTTTATCTCTTAGTTTTTAGGGTTTGTTTCTTGTATTTTGTCCATTGCTTTCTTTGTAATTAGGTTTTCTGTTATCTTTTTATTAGCACCAGTTCATTAGTCGTTATCTGTAAGTACGTAATCATTAGCACTTCGATCCTATTTAATGCTCTTTTTTTATTTCAAAAATTGTAAATAACTGAAGAAGATCTCTGACCGAAACGTTTTTTTATTAAAGTTTTTTATATTTTTTACCTCAGAAGTTGTCCATCCTCGCAATTGCTAAACTTTCTACGTTCGTGTTTGCTGTGAGGTTTTAGACTGCGAATCTTTATTGATCCTCCTGGCGCGGTGCACCTTTGTTGGCCTGAGAGTTCCACTAACGACTTACGTACATATATATATATTTGACAATTATTCCACGAGCGCGCGTTGGATATGAGATGATAGATATCCAACGAGGCGCGTAGCGCTGAGTTGGCTATAATCATCTCATATCCGACAAGCGCGAGTGGAATAATTGTTTTGTTAAAAAAAACGCTCCCAAGATATTAGACAAATCTTCTGGACTTTATTTTGTAAGAAGAAACCGGATGTTACAATGTACAGATATTAGATTATGGTATATTGGCTCATATACCATAATGGGTAAGCCAATAAAAAGTCTTGAATTGCATTATCCAATGATCCAGTTTTTAATAAATATATATATCGCAAGTCGTTAGTGGAACTCTCAGGCCAACAAAGGTGCACCGCGCCAGGAGGATCAATAAAGATTCGCAGTCCAAACCTCAGAGCAAACACGAACGTAGAAAGTTTAAAAAATTGCGAGGATGGACAACTTCTGACGTAAAAAATAGAAACATTTGATATTTATATATATGTACTCTGCATCACCATAGAAGCTAACAAACAAGTAATCAACTTCCTAGACGTCACATTTAACCTCAGCCAAAACACCCACCAGTCATATACCAAACCTAATACCACACTACAATACGTTCACCCCGAAAGCAACCATCCACCGTCCACCATGAAAAACATCCCCGCCGGAATCGACAGACGCTTATCATCCCTCTCATCCGACAAAACCTCCTTCGACTAAGCCGCTCCCGCCTACCAGAAAGCACTAGACGCCAGTGGCTACAACTATACACTCCACTACGAACCAACGCACACACAAAGACGCAAGAACCGCCAACGCAACAACATCTTCTGGTACAACCCGCCTTTCACCAAGAACACCAGCAGCTAACATCGGACATAAATTCCTCGCGCTGATTGACAAACACTTCCCCAAAGACCATAAGCTCCGCAGAATTTTCAACAGAAACACAATCAAAATTAGTTGCAGCTGCATGGACAATACAAAACAAATAATCGACAACCACAACAAAAGAATCCTCACCTCCCACGTAAATATATCAACAAAGATATATCAACAAAGTTGAAATGGTAAATTGGCCACCGTAATGATTACAAAAGCTGACGTTTCGAGCGTTAGCCCTTCGTCGGAGCGAATAGAGGAATTGTGGGTTCTGTGTGCTTTTCAAGGCAGAAAATGGAGCTACGTTATTGGTGGGTGCATGGCAACGAGAAAAACATGAATAAATTAGTGGAATGAAAAGCGTTCATTGATCCCTGTGGGATTTAGACTGCCGGTTTGAAAGATGAGCTTTTGTTCAAGATTTTTACGGCTTTCTGTGCCACCTAAGTGCAAGGAAAGACCGCAGATTGCCATATGTTGCTTAGAATGATTGGGTAAATTAAAATGTCTAGCGACTGGTTTCGATGTGTCCTTGTCATTCCTTTCCACGTCTCGAAGGTGTTCTCGGAATCGGTCACCTAGTCTTCTGCCTGTTTCGCCGATGTATACCTTTTTGCAATAAGTGCAAGTTATGCAATAGATTACATTAGCGGAGGTGCACGTGAAGTGGTCGGTGATCTTAATGGATCGTTTAGGTCCCGATATTTTATCAGTGTTGTGAATGAAAGGACACGTTTTGCATCGTGCACGAGCGCATTTAAAAGTGCCTGGTTGCTCATTAGTCTGAAAAGAACTTCTGACCAAAAAATTGCCTAAGTTTTTGTCGCGTTTGAATGAAATGAGCGGAGGCTGCGAAAAGATAGTGCCTGTCTCTGGATCGTTTTGAAGTAATTTAAAGTTTTTAAGAATGATGGATTTAACTGAGTGGTTGTGAGGGTGAAACGTGAGAGTGAATGGAATGCGGTCGGAATCTTCTTTATGCGACGTTTGTAGTGCTGAATGTCGGTCAATAAGTTGAGCGCGGTAGTAACCCGCTTGAACGACGGAAACAGGGTAACCACGTTCATCGAAGAACTGGCACATTGACTCTGATTTGTGGTGAAAATCAGAGTCATTACTACATAAACGACGAAGTCTTAGAAACTGAGAAAAAGGAATGGAATTCTTAACGTGAGATGGATGAGAAGACGAATATAACAAGTAATTATGAGAGTCTGTAGGTTTGTAATACACACTAGTGCATAAACCGTTACCTTCAATTGAAACTTTGACGTCTAAGAAGGATAAAGAATTGTCAGAAATTTCCCAAGTATATTTCAGAGCCGGGTGAAAAGAATTGACTGCAGTTATGAATTGAGTGAGCTCCTCTCTGGTAGAGGAGGTAGCGCCGATACAGTCGTCGATGTAGCGACCGTAGAGTTCAGGTTTGGACCCGTTGTATTGGCTGAAAAATTGGTGTTCGACAAAACCTACAAAAAGATTCGCATAGCTAGGTCCCATTTTGGTGCCCATGGCTACACCATTGGTTTGTTTGAAGAAGTTGTTTCCGAATGAAAAACAATCGAGTGTGAGCACTAGTTCGGCTAAGCGTAGTAGTGTTGCAGATTTAGGTTCCTTAACAGTACGTTGATCAAAAAAATGTTTAAGGGCCAGAAGGCCTTCGCCATTAGGAATGACAGTGTAAAGAGACGTAATGTCCATTGTGAAAAGGAGTTTGTTTTGGCCAAGGAAATTAAAGTCTTGAAAAATTTGAAGAGCGTGTTGGCTGTCTTTAATATATGATGGTAAAGTTTTGACGATGGGAGCCATAATTTTGTCTAAATAGCTGAAGATAAGTTCGGTAGGGCAACTGCAAGCCGAGACAATGGGCCGACCCGGGTTGTTAGGTTTGTGAATTTTAGGTAAAAAGTAAATACGAGAAGTTCTAGGAGTGGTTATGATGAGATTCTTTGCTGTGGCCGGCAATTCTTGTTTAGTTATGAGTTGGTTGATCGTATTCTTGACGGAGTTTTGATTGCTGGCAGTGAGGTCTTTGTCGATCTTTTGATAAAAAGAGGTGTCAGAAAGTTGCCGCAAAGCTTCTTTTTGGTAGAGGTCGGTGCGCCAAACAACGACTGAGCCGCCCTTATCGGCCGCTTTGATAACTATGTCTTTGCGTTTTCTAAGACTTTTTAGAGCCGACCACTCTTCAGAAGAGAGATTAGAAAATTTGGTAATACGTTTGAAATTGAGTTTGTTGATATCGTGGCGGCATTTTTTGATAAAAAAGTCTAATGATGCGAATTGGCCCTCTGGGGGAGTCCATTTAGACTTTCGAGTCTGAAGTGTTTCGAAAGTGTCTTTGTTCGAGGTGTTAGAATCATCCTCTTTGTTGTGAAAAAAGGCTTTTAATTGAACGCGGACGGCATTTTTTGATAAAAAAGTCTAATGATGCGAATTGGCCCTCTGGGGGAGTCCATTTTAGTTAAAAATCTTGAACAAAAGCTCATCTTTCAAACCGGCAGTCTAAATCCCACAGGGATCAATGAACGCTTTTCATTCCACTAATTTATTCATGTTTTTCTCGTTGCCATGCACCCACCAATAACGTAGCTCCATTTTCTGCCTTGAAAAGCACACAGAACCCACAATTCCTCTATTCGCTCCGACGAAGGGCTAACGCTCGAAACGTCAGCTTTTGTAATCATTACGGTGGCCAATTTACCATTTCAACTTTGTTGATATATCCAAATTATTTCGTTACTCCCACCGACGCAGCCCCAAACAGTTTCTTTCGAAACTATCAGCCTTTATTATTGTAGTGACCTGTTGTAGTCACACTCAGGCAACGTTTATAAATAGAGGGAGGCGGCAAGCGAGCAGACTAATTAAGGCTATTCTTCTTAAGTTCAACAATAGCATAATAAGGCTCGCAAACCCTATCCGGAGTCAGAAATCGCTTTCTACAGTTTGCGAATGAGCGTAACGCTCATCACTTTCTCCTCCAATTCATCAAGTCCTCTCAGCATGTTCTCGACACTTTCAACCACAGAACGATAATTCTCCATTACAGAAGACAAATCTTGTTGTTCTGGTAAACATGCAACTGTCTCTTGCAATTTGATTTTCTTTGCTTTTAGTTCCTCCAATAAATCGAGGCGTTCATCGCAGATGTAATCTAGGATTTCACGCTTTCGATCCATGCTAGCAGGAATTCTTGAAATGAAGGTTTTTTTCGCGCGCGCTCTTAAATAACCGCTGTGAAATATCCTCCCACAATTGGTTTCTCGCACACGTTTATCACTTTGTATATAATTTGTGGGTAGAAGTATTTTTTGCAATTGATGAGCACATTGTTTTTCAATCCTTGCGTCAATGTCGCTTTTCGGGCCCTGTCCGAAAAGCGACATCACTCAAACGTAAGAAGGTGTGAAATCACACTTTCTTTGTTCCTGAGGCTTAACAACAACAGCGTTATTTCTTTTTCAATCCTTGCGTCAGTAGTTGAAAAAAGACACGCACGCAGTTTTCTTTCTCTTCTTTTCATGAATAGGTAATTTCCAGGATCAGTTTTTTTGCCTGCCCTCTTTCAAAGTGTAAAATGCAATAGTTAATAACACTCTCATTTTAAAGACACCCTTTAGCATTGCAAAGTGTAAGGCTAAAAGCTAATTCTTTGTGATTTAGTGGTTTTCCTAATTTGTAGGTAGAAGTATTTTTTTGAACTTGATGAGCACATCGTTTTTCCACATTGTCGTCTGTCGCTTTGCGCGCGTTTATTTTACATTCCTTGCGTCTGTGGTGGGAAAAAGAACGCACGCAGTTTTCTTTCCTTTCTTTTCTTAAAGAGGTAATTTCCAGGACGACCAGTTTTTTTTTGCCTGCTCTCTGTTTATTCTAAAACGGCTTCGCGTGGGCAAAACAAAAACAACTTTAAAACAAAACAAGTTTAACGCGAATGGAAAAAAATGATCGCTCTCAGCTTTCCGAGAACGCTTACTCGCAATAACATGACTGGAATAAATCACTTTTACCCATGAAATACCTCGCAAACTTTTATATTTATTTATTTACTGTGTACTGGAGTGGAGCATTACACGTTAGGACTCTATCGCAAGCGACAAGCTTACACCATGATTACAACTCGAATCGCGTAGTGTGAATCAACCTTCGTGAATCATGTCGCGTCCTTCCGACAGGCGCGTCATGTCGAGGTACTGACATTACTAATTCACCCCCTGCTAATCTGTCTTTGTTTTCCCTAGTAGGCTCCCGTGGGGAACCAAAATGTCATCATTAAAAATTTGCGGACTAGAGCGAAGTTAACCCGAGTCTAAGTTCGCGTCACCGAACAGAAAAATCCCAAAAGACAGACAACAAAAGCTTCATTGTCTTAAAAAATCCTAACCAAAACAATAGGCAAAGTTTGATACGCTTGCTTGTTCGGATCTCTGATTGGCCCGTGCAGTTCTTGTGACCAGAGGCGCAACTACAGACTAAACCAAGGAAGGAAGCCACGTCACTGATACATAACTAAGGACGAAGGACTCTTTCCGGTAAATCAAAGTCCAAACCATTTCGTGTCTGTAGGGCATTTTAATAAATACGGAAAAGAAAAGTATAGTCAGTTTATCTTTTTTTTCGTTTTACTAGAGGAGGACAAATTAACTCAAGACGCCCTTGAAGCAATCTTAATTGCTGAATGTAAAAGTAGTTTTTTCAAGCGACGAAATTAGCTTTGGAGTTAGCGATACTTCCTTCCCAAACGCGATGCTAATCATGGCTGAAAAAGAACTCAGTGACCTTAATATTTTAAGGCATTAATATTTCCCTAAAGTGTTGTTCATTTGAAGACTTTGTTTTGAAATCGTTCCATTTGAAAAATTTTCAACACAAAGCTACGCAACTTTTGCTGGTAAATTGTAGTAAACAACAAACAAGAATCTGTAAATGACTATGAATATATTTAACTTATTTTCACTATTTGTTAGCTAAGTTGATAGAGCACTGCACCGGCATCGCAATAAAATATTTGAAACCAGGCGCTCACAATGTAAAAATTTACTGCCTTGCTACTTTATCTCTAAAAACTCATCTATTAAAAAAAAGTTTTTCTTAAATGTTTGGTACTTATTTTCAGAAACTGTCCACACCGATTACGAAATCTCAAGTGGGATTCCGTTTTTCTTGGTGAACTAGGCGACTCATGCTCAGTGGTGAAAGTGTTCCCTTTTCTCCAAATAGGTGGTTCTCACAAATGCGTAGTAGATTCTGCTTTAATCCGTTGTGTACTGGAATCCACAGCCAGAAAATTGCGAAGCCTTCTTAAAATCAAATTTTTCTATTGCATTAGAAGAAAAACTACGGAAAATATTAAAATTCTTCTTAGGCCACGAGAAGACACAAATAGCTTACACTGTAAGTATCCCGGAGAGCTCCCCACAATTTCTTCTAATTTCATTAGAAGAAATTGTATGGACCTTTTTAGCGCTAGTCGAGGCGCGGCGGGTGTTGTCACGTATGATTCTTACGAGGTGTTTTTCCCGACACTCTTCTGACAGAAGAATGTCACATAATGAAAGCAAACCAGAAACGATTGAGGAAGAACTACGGCTTGCACATTTCATCAAGTTCATTGAAACGAGGATTGAATTTCCTGCACATCAACAGCTCATTTGCATTTTGAAAAAAGATCAGTTAGCGACATAATTATGTCAGAAGTTATGAAGGATTTTAAAGATAAAGAAAAACGAAAAGAGCGAGTTATCAAAATATGAAAAAACACTCCAGAAGAAACAGACAGAGAAAAAAATGGAGAAAGAGGAAACAAGGGAAGCGAATGCCGAATTCAACGAATAAAAATGTTCAACCTTCTTTCAGTGATTGATTGTAAATATCTTGAATCAATGGTGCTAATTCGGGTGCAAATTGCTTCAACAATTTGTTCGATATTCCATCTGTTCCCACCGCTTTATGTATGGACAATTTGCGCAAGTCAGATGAAACTCCCTCTAAGGAAACAAGCAACTCTGGTTGAATTACGTTGGGCGGAGTTTGGATTGGCGTCAAACCTTCGAACTCTTGGGTTATGCTAGTGAAGAAATCATTAATTTGAGTAGGTATTTCTGCAGGACTGGTGATGACGTCACTTAGGAATTGATGGTACCATTCATGTTTACCAGATGTGACTTGCCCCGTCAGAGATTTGATGTCTTTCCACCATTTCTTGGGGTTAGTTTCAGCCAGACCTTTCACTTTGTTATTGTAATAGGAGCACTTCGCTGTTTTAACAGCCCCTTGGACTCTATTCCGCCAGAGTCTATAAATTGGTGAATCTTTCCCAAATTTAATAGATGCTGCTTGTCGCTTCTCGATCATAGATTTCAGTTTCACTGTGAACCAAGGCTTATCATATACATGGATTTTCACCGTTATCCATAGAAAAAAGGTTTTAATAGCTGAACTAAGCTCTTTAGAGAATAACTCGAACTTTGAAGTACATGAGGCGGCATTGTAAATTTCAGCCCAATCCTTAGTCGTAATCCAGGATCCAAACTGTCTCCAGTTGCTCGCGCGGTTCTCTCTTCTATAAACTTTTTTTTATAGAATCGTGTTGAGATATATGTTTGACAGTTGAGCGCGCTTGGATGGTATAGTGGTCCGATGAACCAAGCTTAGGTAGCTTCTGAAGATCGAAGGTATGAGGTCTATTAGTAAAAAACCAGTCAAGTATCCCAGAGTCTCTTGTGTTGAATTTGACTAGTTGTTTCAAGTGATTAGGTCCAGAAGTTGAGTCGGGGCGCAGGCCGGTTGAAGTCGGATTGAAATCGCCAGTTAAAATAACCATCGTTAAAATACCATCTTCGTTTTAGACCAGAGGCTCTTCGTTTCACACCAGAGGGTCTTTGTTTTAGACCCGTGGGTCTTCGTTTTAGACCTGTAGGTCTTCGTTTTAGATCTGTGGGTCTTCGTTTTAGACCCGTGAGTCTTCGTTTCAGACCACAGGGTCTTCGTCTTAGGCCTGTGGGTCTTCGTTTTAGACCAGTGGATCTTCGGTCTTCGGTCTTCGTTTTTGGGTCTTCATTTTCGACACACCCTGTTTACAAAGCGTATCTCGAGGTTTCCCTGTTCCCATTTCGTTGAAAAGGAGGTTATAATTACTTCGCCTAAGAGATCACATCCTTGTAAACAATCACCATCAGGAGGTGTTGACCATCCTGCCAAGTTATTGTGAGAGGGATGCAACAATTTCAGGACTGCAACCCCTTTTGTGATACAGCAAACATGGAGGGTAAGAGGATATTATGTTAGATTGAGTTTGCGCCGGTGGATGTATACATTTTCGACTAACTGACGGCACTGTCAATCAGCGCATTTTACCCAACTTTAAAATTTGATTGCACACATCTAAGAGAATGGACAATCGAGAACTTTTAGAAAAGGCATATAAGAAGATTTTCAAGGTACTTTCAGTGGATCCCAATTGCCCGCTCAGTAACATCATTCCGAAGAAGAAATAAAAAAAATTACCAACTCAGAAACAAAAGTGCTCATCGCCCGGATATAAATACTGACAGATTTAAGAATGTTTTTGTAAATAGGCTTCTTTTTAAATATAATATCTGATCTTTCTATTATTTGTATATAGTATATCATGTATTTTTATCTTTCTATTATTTGTATACTGTATGTATTATGTATTTTTAGACTCCTAACTGCTGATGTAACTTAAGATATGTCCTTTTATTTTAGGAGGAATAAAGATGCATTGATTGCTTGGTTGATTGATTGATTGAATCGCAAATCCGGCCAGAATATAGGTTCCGTGTAGCCTCTTGTTGAAAAAGAGTTGTGGGTGTCTGACTATCATGTAGACAGTCATGGAAAATAGTTGCGATTGATGAGGTGAATTGTCAATACAGGAGGCGGCGTGGCCGAGTGGTTAGGGTGCTGGACTTGTAATCTGGTGTCCCGGGTTTAAATCCCCCACCCTGCCACTCACTGGATTTGTTCTCGGTTGCCCCTCTTTCAAATCCTCAGCTGCGCTCTGTAAATTGCCCACTGGTCTGCCCCTGCCGGTGGGGATTTTTAAGCACTTAGTTACATTGTGGCTGAAAAGCCCCTTAGAGGGAGCTTCAATTTACGTATTTATTTATTTATTTAAAACATGAGCTTCCAGTTTTAAGTCTCAGGGAGAATTTACGACTCACAATACACAGTTGATTAGATCAATGTTTTTTTTTTATTTTTCAATTGAACTGATTCGTATTACAATGAACTCAGGACATTGATTGGATATCATGAAAATGCTTTCATCTTACGGAGAGTTAAATCTCCAAATCGTTTGCATGAGCCACAGCTATTTCTTTCAGCTCGACTACGTTGCCATCGCCGGTCCTGACAATGCGATGTTCTACAATATGGTTTTGGGGCAGTGTGACCGGCTGCTTTGTTCTATGCGAAAAAAAAAAAAAGGAAAGAGAAATGGAAACTGAGCAAAGGAAAAATACGAACCAAAACCAAACAAATAATAATGTCACTAATGATAATAATGAGGAAAGAACAAGCGTATATCTGCTTTCATGAGTGTTGGGTGTTTTGACTTCCTTCGCAAACATCACTTCTATAACTTTGCCATTGATTTCGTCGTTATAGTTCAGCAATTACTTTCACCATTAATAGCTATTCCATACATCACCCTTGGCTTTATTGCGTGAAGAAAAAGTACGAAAAAGGGGTTTGAGTTCTACAGAGGATAAGTTAACTTTTTGTTACTTGTGGAGTTTATTCATCCGCGAATCCCAAATATGATAATGAATTTTAGGAAAAATTAGTGTGTGTCGTCTTCAGCTTCTTTAATTTTGAAAAAGCAAAAGAGAAGATGTAAAGATTCCAAAGGGCCTTTAACAACCATCCAACCTCATCCAGAAACAAAAGTCTTACTTGTAAGTAGTGTGAAAGTGGCATCTGTGGTAACCACCACCTTTGAGCAGAAGGAACATAGTCACATCGCCTTTCAACAGCCCTTCAGAGACAGTCATTTTTTCGAAGGAAGGGTCCCAGCCAGTTGTCTCCTTTTTCATTATGGGTCCGTCAGCAGGAAAGTTTACGCCGTGAAACATGGATGTGTGTACAAAGCAATCGCCCACGAGTCTGTAAATTGAGGTTAAAAAAACAGAACGATGCTTTAATGCTTAATTTAATCATTTCCGCTACGACGTTTTCCAGTTTTAGTCCATTTACTCTCAAGTATCATCTTAATTTTTTATGTTTTGCCATTAGGTTATAAGGATTAAACACCTTTAAAACTGCAGTAGCCTGCATATTCTTAGGCCA
>NC_142519.1:12047175-12087175 GCF_964205215.1 Stylophora pistillata
ATTGATGTTAAAGCTAAATAGAACAAACAAAGAAACACTCTTTGATGATGATGATCCCACGTGAGCCATCATGTGATTTTTAATGATGATGATTCCACGTGAACCATCATGTGAAATTTAACAATTGGTTTATGCTTAACCCGCGGGTATCCTTTAAGTATCCAAAGCTAAGAATTTCAAGGCCAAAGAGCTTCATGCATTCATTGTTTTGTTTTGTTTTGTTTTTTTTTTTCCAATCGATTCCATTGAGCATATATTTTTTTTCATTTTGGGCGCCAAAAGATCTGCCTCAATCGGATTGGACCAGAAAAACACAATATAAAGTTTTGAAACCTCGCGATTAAACTCTACAGGAACTTTGCAACAAAAAGTCCACTGATCCTCTTATTCAGGCGCGGCCATCGTGGTGGCTTTTAAGAAATCAGAAAGGATTTGAAGGCGCGTACTGCGTTGTGACGCGGCAAAAACTTAATTCCCGCAGTCCTTATTAATTAAGATGAATGATTATATAATCATGAGAGATGAAAATACACACAGACTTTTCTAGTGCATCCTTTGACACTTCCCTAATTTTTTTTAAAATTTGACCTCTTTCGATTCGTTTTTGTTGGATATGAGACTGTTTATAGTCTTTGTAATTTGTTGGTTAGTAAGCATTTTCGTTGATTGAAGGCTGGCTTATGGAAGAGTCATTTCTTCTTTTGATTAAGTTGCCGTTTACGTAATGTACTATTTGATTAATCAATTCCGTTTGCTATAAGCAAAGTTAACGACAAAACTAATAAAAAAACGGCTTCTTCAAAGGTGACAGACAGACCCCTGGCAACTGATAACATTATCACCGTTAACTTTATGTTTTTAAATTTTGACCTCGAGTGTTGGGTTTTTTTTTTCAGAAGTTGATATTTGAACTTATTAATGAAGACATGATGTGCTTGAAACAATTTCTCGGTTCTGATAGGCCAAGAGATACGCAGTTTTTCAGGAAATATGATGCAAAAATAAGAAAATCTAAAGGAAAAAAATATTATCATAGTGGAAATGAGCAATCTGATTTGGTTGATAAATAAACGCGTTCACAAAGAGCTTCTTTGAATGGCGCAATGTTTGGATCCTCTTTGATTAGCAAGCGTAGGCATTGGCGGGCGTCTTTAGCAGGTCTTCTTGCGTAACCGGAAAAAACAATTGAGAGGCTGAAAAGCAGTTCTGAAAACAACAATACCGTGAAAAGTGTTAAAAGACAAAATTGGCATAGAGCAAGAATTTTCATTAAGTGCATTTTTAAACTTATTTACGTGTTAAGAACATGAATGGAAATAAGATATATAAGTAAAAAAATTATGATAAGCAAGTGGATTATTTCCTATTTTAAAACTTTTTGGCGGTCTAATCTTATTACAGGTAGAATTTCTGTCACCTTTTTTCTTTTGTGGTCGTGAATTTGACATGAAAGCAGATGTTCAGTATCTACGGTGATTAGAACTTGTGATAGAAAATTACGGTTATCTCGCGGTAAGCTATATTTCAATCACGTTGATCTGCTTGATAAAGGAGAGAGTAAATGGCTCTGGTATAAGTTAATCTCGCACAGTAAGTCCTGGAAATTCCTTCTTCTTATACTTTCGACTATTTTTAGGCTCGCTTTTTAGATGAAATTGTATGTCAAATTCACGATCAAGAAAATATTTCTCAAATTTTAATTTGACACCTTTTACACCTCTTTCTTTAAGGTGACCTTAAAGGTAAATAACTTTTACTTTCCGCTCTCTACACTGAAGTTTTAATTACATAACTCGTTCTAAGAACACGTAGCTTTGGGGCGGTACTTGTGTACGCCCCTTCTTCCTCAAAGCCTCTGTCTATTCTGTTCTTACGTAACAATCTGCTCTTTTGCAGTGGAATGATACAGTCAGCTCTAGTTCTTGCAGCAACGCATTCCCTCGGTACGTTTGATTTCATATCCTTAATAGCGGGTTGCGAACCAGAAAACACTTGGATATGTGAATAATTTTTGCTGAAAAAATAATATTGTAGTGTAGATTTTACGCTGGATAGCTCGTTAAAAAAAATACTATCTGCAAAGTAAATGGTTGAAACTATTTATTTAAACGTCAAAAGTTTGGCATAATGATTTTTGCCACGTGGAATAAAGACTGTGACTTCACATTACAGCAACACTTCTTGTTTTAAAAAGGTACATTTATTTCATTTTTTCTTTTCGCCACGTATGCTTTGTTCCGTTTTCCAAAAAAAATAAGGAGCAATAACTTAAACATCACGTGTGAGCGAAACGAATGACTTTTTAAAGCACGTGTTTAATTTTTCAGTTTTGACGCACATCCAGCCTAGGTCAACGTAGAGAAGTTGCCTAACCCTCTTTGTCACCTATTTTTCGGAAACAAACGCAATTTATGTTCTTCTTAATCGAAGCACATATATAAATGTAACTTGTTGCATAAACGTCGTATTTTTTTTTGTCGAAAAAGCCGAGCAAAATAGTTTTCTATCAATGTTGCTGTGCATTCAGTAATCTAACTGCCGCTAAATCAAAACCGATACATGACGCTATTAACGTACTGAGGCATTGAATGAAAGTGATTTTCAGTGATACCATGTCTGTTACTCGAATGCACGCTATACTTAGTGAACCATCTTGGATCACTTTGATAAGAGCTTTTGGGGTATGTGGATAAATTTAATTACTTAAATTAAAGAATTCACATCATCTTGTCTCTTGTCCCATCTTCCTTTATCACGGTATGGGTCCATTACTTTCAAAAGCTACATTTTGATTTCAATGAAGTGGCGCTGTTGACACTATTACATGCTGCGACTTTCATCCTTTTTTCTTAGCATTCAAAAGTGTGCATTAAGAAAAAAAATACAAAAAAGAAAACAGTGCCTTTAAAGGTGGCACACTGACACAACTGATAACCTATTCAACGATTTTGTTTTATCGACTGAGTAGATATTGTGAAGTGGCCACCTTAGTGCACATAATTCTAAAGATGGCTTTTTGAGCGTCAGGTTGAACGACGAAGGGCTTACGCTCGAAACTCCACCTATAGAATCACTGTTCGGTAAAATTCACAAAATCATTCGATTCCTTGCCGTTGGATGAGAGACTGTTCAGTTATAGCCTACGCAGTTTGTTGCTTAGAGCCTATCCGCTACAGCAGACAAAACTAGAATTGTCCCGAAAAAATCAAAGGACAAATTTTGTCTTGACAAATTTTTGTCTTCTCTGTTGCAATTGTGTCCGCACCAAAATTAAAATGTCGTTACTGTCAAATCTGTCAAATTCTATTAACAGCCAAACACCGTTACATTATATATCGCTATAATTTTATTTAATTTAGCTTTTCCCTTCCCTTTGCTCTGACTGGGCACTTATGGATTCTGTGCCACATCTACTGCTTCATTGTTGGACTGACAAAATGGCGACTGCGTGGAATGTCACTAGTATCACTCGTATCTTGCCCCGGCTACATTCCAGCGTCTGACCTGCTCATAAGACTGGCCGCGTTAATTTGCCTATGGATTCAAACTCCAATTACCAGGATTCATCTTAAGTTGTTTGTAGTTGTAAAGTCCGCGAGTTTTGCAACGAAAGACAATTACTGCAATCTTTTTGGTAAACTAAACTCTGTTCAGTTATTACTCTGGGGTGGCGTTTACGACAAACGATCGACAAGTTTATCACGGTTTTGTTTATTAAGTCGATTTGGCCAAAGTTTTACCCGGGACAAATTTTGTCGGCGGTGCGTTTGAAAATTTGTCCGCTTGGGCCAAAGTTTGTCAAGTCGCGACAAACGATCTGCACTTGTAAAGTATTGGTAATGACAGAAATTTGTCTAAATAAACAATTTTGTCGCTAGTGCGGATAGGCCCTCAGTGACCCGTTTTTCGTCGATCAAAAAAAAGGCTCTGTGACCGGTGACCTCTGATGAATGGAAGGTTTGCGTGTCAGAGCCCGAGTGTGCTTTGTTGCTTTTTCCAAAAAAAAAAAAAAAAAAAAAAAAAAAAACTAGGACACAACAATTTAAAATAAATGAAGACTGCGCCTTTCATACTTTGTTTTTTAGCATTCAATAGTGTGGAATTTTAATCAGCCGCCCATATGTTTGCAAAATTCAATTAATCGATGCTTTGCCTAAAGCGGCATCTTCAGAGGCCGAGTACAGATACAACTGATAATATAATCAGCAGGGATCAATCGTAGATCCAAAAAGAAAAATGAAAACGTCGGGGCTAGGCAAAGTGATTTGATACTGTTACCCGGTATGCGAGGTTGTGCGATTTTCAATCAGCATTCAGCAAAAATAAAAAGGGTATTAAAGAAGTATTTCTGCGGAATTCAAACAATATCAGACAATTAAATCTTCTTTTGTAAGCGTCGCTCTGTTTAACAACTTATCTCATTGTAGGCTCAAACATGTTATGACTCGGCATGCTTATCTAGCTAACTGTGGCAACACCTGTCAACTTTCTGGAGCGGTCTATTGTAGTGGTGACGGCTAAATATAGAGAACCCCTTCGAGCTGCTTGGCAGGGTTTGGTAAGGATTAGTTTTTGGGCTTTTGTATTGAATTTTTCGGCCGAGGGTGGAGGGGGGGGGGGGGGGGGTGTGGCTTAGACCGACCAGTACTGATTATCAACACAACTAGGTGTCTGCGTATTTTTCTTCTCTTTAAATCCTAGCGTCCCTTATTGTTCAAAATGTGAAGACTCCTTTTTTTTGCAAAAGCAAAGTGTTCGTTCATTCACTTTTGAGAATCAAACGCAAATTGCCATCTGATTTTGTGTGAGCGATATATTGTTGATGCTTTATTTCACTAAATGATGTTGAGTAACGAGACAGAGGAACTTTGTAAATGTTTTAATCGATAAGGTCTGAGAACCGCATATTTAAGTGCGGGCCTTTCCCCCCATTTTTTTTTTTTTTCGGGCGTTTGTATATACTTACAATTATATATATGAATTATATAGATTTGACTTTATCTGAAATTGGCGCTTTAGGGCAGCTACATGATGAATTCTTCTCTTGAAGAACTAGGCGCTTTCACTGCATGGCGTTCTGTAAAAGGACACACGAACTATATCATTTTTCTTAATCGTTAAGATCAACCTTGTTGGTTTATCACAAAAAGGCCTTATTGTATTTGTGTTAAGACCGATAGTTTCCGCAGTAAGTTCAAGCAGCGCTGTCCAAAGACTAACCATGATGATACCTTGTGTTAGCTCGCTAATTGGTGGGTTCTTACGAGTTCTCAGTAATGGAAGCTTGACGATTGTGCAGGCGGAAGAAATTACTAAGCACAGACGTCTTATTAGAGCGAATAGCTCGCGATTGTTTATTCGACCGGCCATGTTTTATTTGGAGCTCGAGTGGACGGTTCGGGGAAGGGGCGGGAATCCCTCCCTACTCCTTCTTTTGACCGTCATTCACACACTTGATTATAAATTTTTTTCTCTCCCTGGCATTTTACTGCCGTAAAAAACAAAGATAGCAAGACAACAGTGAGCACTTTTCCGCAAAAATTACGGCTGCTCTTCAGGCTAGCTAGTTTTCAATACTCCGGGTACGTTTCTCTCTATTTCAGTTATAGTCCTCTTTGCCAAAGTTTGTCTCTTCTTGCTTCATCGTGTCATTTACGTTTCCTCCCTAATTTCGAATAGTCTCCTTTGTTCTCAGGAGCGTTCATCGACAGCCACTATGTTATTTTGATGACAAAGCGTGAGTGGGCAATATTCATTAAAAATCTTGTAATCTGATTGGTTCGAAAAACGATCCCAAGTAACATTGTTTTTATCTTCAAAACCATTCAGCTTCTATTTAGATATGTTACTATTTATTTCTAATAGAAAGAAGCATTGTCAATTATTGTTTTGAGCAGTTCTCTTGTGCATTTCACGAGTCTGTGTAATGAGCCCGGCGAGCTTTCAAATTTAGCTTCCTTCTTTCCGTTAAAGGTACCTCAACCTATTCAAGTTAGTTGGCTGGGAAATTGCGCGCGTTTTTGAAAGAAAACACACTCGATTGACGATGAGATACCTGATCAGACACTAAAGTATCATTTTGGAACAACTATTGAATGAAGCATTCACGATAAATCTGTTATTGTTTATTAGCAGAGCTCGCAGAGCGTAGCCCCATAATTATACAAAATGATAGTAGTAACCCATCAAGCCGAAAAAATTGGACTCATGACCGTACGGGCATCCGTACAAGGTGCTACTTTTAGCATGCGCATTCAACTGTACCGCGGGCACGCCAACGCCACGGCTTTGTCCAGTAGTCCAGTGGTCAGTGCACAGGGCTCCGAGTCGGACGATCCGGGTTCTAGTCCTGGCCTGGGCAAGGCGTGGTGCCCCTTGAGAAATGCGAGCTCCGCTACTGAGGCTTGGCTAAATCTATATATTATCATATCTGTGACCCAGTCACTACAGTTTAATTTTGTTTGCCGTGAATTTGGGTGCTAGGCTGGGACTAGCGTTAATAGCAGTGAAAAAGGAACTCGGTTTTTTCTTTTTTCTAGGGCTTTTGGTAAACCTAAAGTATGTTCTGTAACTTATGGGTGACAATTGATCACAGTCTATTTCCGCTTACAGCCATACCTGAAACGCTTGTACATGTAGGAGGGTCTCTTTTAAGGCTAAAGATTAAAATTTTAGCCTTTTTACGGCTAAAGATTGGTTTCTTTTCGTTGCGACTAACGGTTAAAATTGGTTAATTTCACGTCTAACGGCTAAACCCATTAAGACCCTCTTGTAAATCACTCGCCTCCAACTCGTGATGTACAAATTTTGTCGTGTTCTCCCAACATCCCTGGCGGGTTGCTACGCCAATAGAAAATGGCGCGCCTATTGCTATATTAAGACAGTGCAATGTTCTTCTTTGATCACTCAGAGAATTTTGATTAATGTGCTTCAACAACTCCACACGTTTATGCCTCTTATGACTATTAACATTACTAATTAATATTATTAATAAAGAGGCAGTAATAGAGCCGTTTTACTGAGACACCTATCCAGATTTTCTATTCAGATGAATGGGCATTCAGCGGATGCAAGTCCGCTTAACAGATTTCACCCTGCTTTAGTACAGTAAAGAAAACGTTTATGAACTAAAAATGTCTTTATCATATTTTATCTGAAACCAACGTAGAGTCGACTACGAAATGAAAAGCGTTCATTGATCCCACAGGGATCAATGAACGCTTTCCACTAATTTATTCATGTTTTTCTCGTTGCCATGCACCCACCAATAACGTAGCTCCATTTTCTGCCTTTAAAAGCACACAAAACCCACAATTCCTCTATTCGCTCCGACGAAGGGCTAACGCTCGAAACGTCAGCTTTTGTAATCATTACGGTGGCCAATTTACCATTTCAACTTTGTTGATACATCCAAATTAGTACATCCTTAGCTTCGTTGCAAACTTTCATAATTATATTTTTTGCAAACGTTCATAAATTTGTTTTTTACCGGCTGGTCAGCATTTGTAAGCAGAGATTTCGGTCACGACCTTTAGCCAATATGTAACGTATTAATTCTCTCCTCTTTCTCTCTCTCAAATAATAATAATAAAAAAAACTGGTTTCGTACCGAATGCGTTTTTGTAGTAGATTGACATGCAGCCTACAAAACCCTTTGTAATCCAATAATCCTTCTCAAATTTAAAACGGGAGGAACTTGCAGTTAACAATTAGTTTATCGATGCTACTTTCATTCGTTTAATTTCAGAATTCTACAAAACAGTTTGTTCGTTGTAGGACGTTGGACGAAGGTTTGAGTTCTACTATAGATGAAATAGCTTTAGCTATAACGGTGCGGTTATCTGGAATAGCTTGTCCCCTGAATTGCGGCAAGCAAAATCACTTCAATCCTTCCGAAATGGTTGTCGCAATTTCTTCGTCTGAATCGACAAAACACACACGGCATCTATGTAAAGCAGAATTTCTTTATTTTTTTTCTATTTCACTTTTAAATTTTAGATCATGTTTATATAGATTAAAATAGATTGTAACTGTAATAATAGATTGTAATAATATTATCATTTTATCTGATAGATTTACCGTGTCTAAATAAAAATAAAGTTCAAATTTCGCTCATTCTTTGCAAGTTCAAGAAATTTCGATATTTCCACCGAAGAAATTCGTTGACTAAAAGTCGCATGACATTGTTTGAGCTGTTACAAATAAGTATATCACAACTTGGATACCGACTCGGGAATAAATACCGCTCAATAATGTTCGGCTTGTGAACAAGTGTTTAAGCATCAAGTAAAGTATGCTGATGATCAGTTACAGTCCAGGGATAAAGCTCTAAGGAACTGTAATCCTAAAATGGGGCATTTGTTTCTATGCTCTACTTCGTTGGTTTCTTTTTTCCTTTCGTCGATTCGGAAAAACTTGCGTTAGAGCGATTCAAAGACTTAATGCATTTCTTCATTTCTGACATAGTTAATTTTTCGATGAGACAATCGAACCCTGAGCGAGAAATAATACAAACACCCGCTGTCATTGTCGTAGGCTAGATATGAAGCGAAATCCCTGTATGTTGATTAAGTCAGTGTAGCGAGAGATGAAAGTGTTATAGCTTTTGGTAAGAATAAAACGTAATTGACTTTTAGAAATACAACGCTTGAAATAGGCAGCTTGAAATACGCGCACTTTAATTGTGATATCTGAAACAATAAATTACGAAGCCTTTGTTGCTTTGCTCCGCCTTGACAATGGGGTAATGCAGTAATCACTTCGGAGGAAAGCGCACCTTATCTTCGTCCAATGGGATCCTCCCTGTTTACGCTTTGCCGCTTATATTACAGATCTAAAATATTTTCGCCATTGCAAGTAAATGTCGCGAGAACAATAAGTATTCTATCCAATGAACGCGTTTCCTCCGTTCAAATTGAAGTATTCTTCAGTAGCACTTGATAGTTTGTGGATTCATCTAGCATACCGCTGTTTCTCGTTAGTTTTATTTAGAATTTCTTCTCAACTTCTCCGTGTCATTGCTTTCATTCAGCGATAAATGAATTACAGTCTTCACTCTTCTGGTTGGCAGTTCATTCAGTTTCCGGCGCTGACCGAGAGATTCGCTTAAAACATGACCCGATAGGGAGGGTGACAGTTATTGTGGGTGTCTAACTGTGTGTTGGCAGTCATGCATTAATGTACATGCACACGCGAATGAATTGCGTGTGCATGTACTCCCAGTTGTAAGTCTCAGGGAGCATTTATGGCTGCACGAAATGAGAGGATGACAATATGCAGTTGATTATATCAATGCTTTTTTTATTCTTCAATTGACCTGATTCGTATTACAATGAATTCAGGACATTGATTGTAAGTGATGAAAATGCTTCCATCTTGCGAGGAGCTATGTAACCTTCAAAGGGTTAACGTGAGCCTCAGCAATTTCTACCAGGTTGACTTTGTCGCCATCACCGGTCCTGACAATGTAATGTTCTACAACGTGATTTGGGGGCAGTGTGATCGGCTGCTTTGTTCTGTGCAAAACAAATAAAAGAGAAGAAGAAAAAAAGCAGCTATAAGAAAAAACAAAATAAAACAAAACAAAAACGTAAAAAAGGGGAAAAAAAGGACGGAATCCCAATGGCACAGATACGTGAACATAAAAAGCGCATTTCTGCTTTCATGAACGTGCGAATTTTGACTTTGATAAACATTGGCATTTTTGCGTGAAGAAAGGGTACGAAAAAAAGGGTTTAAGCTTTACAGGGGATTAGTTTTGAGAAAGTTTGGTATGGAGCCGTTCTTTTGAGGCTGTCTTTATCCCTGTGATGTCTTCAGCTTCGGCTTCAATTTTGAAAATGCAAAATAGGAGAGTCAAAAATTCAAAAGGGCATTTCACAACTGACAAGCTCATCCAGAAAGAAAAGTCTTACTTGTAAGTAGTGTGAAACTGGCATTTGTGGTAACCACCTCCTTTGAGCACAAGGAACATAGTCACATCACCTTTCAACAGCCCTTCAGAGACAGTCATTTTTTCGAAGGATGGGTCCCAGCCAGTTGTCTCCTTTTTCATTATAGGTCCGTCAGCAGGAAAGTTTACGCCGTGAAACATGGATTTGTGGTGGAAGCATTTGCCTTCGAGACTGAAATTGAGAAATCAGTTAAAAAAATAGTTAAGTAAATCTTGTTTCTTGTTTTCTACGTCGAATCCTTATGCTGCAATGTATATGCCTTGAAGAATGATGCTTCAATGTCTAGTCTTAAGCCTCCCGGTTAGCTCAATGGATAGAGCACTGGACTGATGTGCGGGAGGTCGAGGGTTCGAGCCCCGGCCGGACCAACACTCAAGGTCTTAAAATAATTGAGAAGAATATGCAGCCTTTCTATAACATCAAGAAATGGTTTAGATATTCTAGTCTTCTCGGATAGGGATGAATAAATGGAGGTCCCGTCTCTTGCAGGGTTAGGTGTAGGAGACGTTAATTTCCCAGCACGAGATCACTGTGTGATGGATGTCCTCCCTTGGGGTGGGATGGGTGGGTTGTTGTCCTGCATTTCATACATAAGCCTCTGTCTCGGGAAAAATAGGTAACCATGCCCCACGTAAAGACATTAAACTTTGATTACGATTACTATTACTACAGTCATCTCCGCTACGACGTTTTCCAATTTTTAGCCCCTTTACACACAAGTATCATCTGAATTTGTTCTGTTTTGCCATTAGGTTATAAGGCTTAGACACCTTTAAAACTGCAGTAGCCTGCATATTCTACGACCACTATGCTTTTTGTGTGATTTCCCTTCCTAACGGTGGACAACACATGGTCTCCGTGTAAAAAAATGACCTTGACGGTTACTTTTAAAACTATTTCTATACCTAATTTCACCACTGGCTGTAGCCACTGCACCATCCTCAAATGTGAATGTCCTTTCGTATGACATTCCAGCTGGAAAGGCTTGCTTGAAATAGTCAGGTATGTTGGCAGGATACTTAGTGAAGCATCTGTTTCCATACATAAATGCTGACGACAGTATGTCAAAGGAGAATGGAAGGGGTCCCCCTTGGACCTCAAAATTGGCATTCTGTTTCCCTCTAAAATACGATGATAAACAGTGTGGGAAATTATTTTCAGAAACGAATCATTTATCCGACTGGAAATGTACGAAACTTAGGGTGGACCAAAATTTTCATGCTCATGATAATTCAAGCTTTAGTCAAATACTGCATAACCTTGGATGTTAAGTTGGAAAAGATTACAATATCGTACGTACTTGAATCAAGCTGTGACTGAGCTTTTACTAGATAATTTGCTGTAACTTTTACACCTCGCCTGATTGTGGAGAAAGATGACGAAGACGATGCTTTGGAACATAGGTAATTTGAAAAATAAAAAAAGCAAGCTCATAGTTTGACTGAAAATCTTCTTTGGAATCTTTAATATTACTCACTTTGCTTTTTCAAAAGTCATAATTTCCAAACTTCACTGATACATCGTCAGGCCCATATTAACGACTGCAATATGATCTTAATCAACTCTGTGTTCAACAATAAATTGTAATACATGATAATAAAACAATTTATAGTCTGTCTTTTAAGAGACACTTACTCGTAAGGGTTTCCGTTTCCAACTCCTGTGATCGTAAAGGGGTGTCCATTGACACAGCCCTCCATTTTATATTTCATAGTCATGTCTTTTGTAATGCCCTGAATAAGTAAAGATTAAGAAAGCAAAGAAATGACTATTTATTACTGAAATCAATAATTCAGAGACCTAAGTTGGTTTTCCAGCGGATTACTTGTATTCACTTCATACACACTATCTCAAAGAATGCGATATTCATTATTGCTTTTTTTATTTGATACATCTCAAGCCATATCAAATCAACACAGTGCTCCTCGCACCATTTGCGCCTGTTTGCTGTACATTTGATTGTCTAACTCTTTGATTTTCTTTTGAAAAAAATTCCTTGAACTGTAATATTTCATCGCATCAGAGAAAAGCACTGGACTGAATTTAGTTTCAAGCTTCGTTGAGAGCTTGAAGACATGCAGAATGAATTAAACTAACCATGACTGAAAGGTTCGTTTTAAATTAATAAAGGTAAACAATAGGATCAATAGCTCTAGGTGTGGCGTGTTTCTGTCTCTGGTTTGTGGGGCATACATCTGTATCAATAACCTTTCAAATTTTCAAATTAAAGCGATAAGTTCAGAATTTTTGTCGACGTCTAAGGGATACGTTTTTATCTATTACAGGGGGGAACCACATAGTTTTGAAGGGGAACCAAGCATGAATCAGTAGTCGTGAACAAAATATTAAGGGACTTTACAAAATTTACTGTCAATTAACTGGTATTGACGGGAGTAAGTGTGGGGGGGAGGGGAGATCATAAAAATATTTCAGGCCCTCATGGGGGTCAGGTCAATTTTATCGCGAAAGAACCAAACTCCTTCAAACATCCCCCCCCCCCCCCCATCCTCCCCTCAGGCGATAATTAATGACCAGTAGCAAAGATTAAGTTTGTACTTTTTACAAATGTGAATCCTACTTGAGAAAAGGCTAGAAGACCCAGGAGAATTGCAAGTCGCCTGCAAAGATCGTTGATTTGCTTGATTTTCATGCGCAGGTCAATGAAATTCATTTCATTAAAAATTGAGCTCAGATTCCTCCAGCGTGTGGACTCCTAGTTAGTTAGTAGCAGCGTCCAACTAGAATCGTACAGGCGCAGGTTTGAACCCTGTCGAAGCCTCAATTTTTCAAAGCCTCTTTTCAGTAATTGCTGAAATTGCAGCTCATCTGCCATGATCATTACCTTACTTGATGCTAGTGTCAGGTCAGAACGTTTGCAGAGCATGTTTTGGGTGTGGTATAGCAGTTTGCGTTAGGACGGTTTTATGTTATTCCTTGTTAGCAAGGTCGATTCAATTGCAACTGTCTTTTCTTAATTAATTACTAGAACTCACTTACTTGCTTTGAATAAGACATGTTGAGGATAAATGGCTTGATTTTCAAAACTTGATTACGAGTTGAGATAATCTGTTGTAGTTCACTCCGTCGCCGACTAAGCTGAACTGACTGCAGTGTTAGGGTGGATTGATGTTAAAGCTAAATAGAACAAACACTCATTGATGATGATGATCCCACGTGAACTATCATGTGAAATTTAACAATTGGTTCATGATCATGCTTAACGCGAAAAATTATTTCCCGTAGTCATTCTTAATTAAGATGAATGTTTATATAATCGTGGAAGATAAAAATACAGTGACTTTTCTGGTGCATACTTCGACCCTTCCCCGACTTTTTTTTAAATTTGACTTCTTTCGATTTCTTGTTGTTGGATATGAGAGTGTTTATAACCTATGCAATTTGTTGGTTAGTAACCTTTCTCGTTGAACGAAGTCTCGCTTATGGAAGAGTCATTTCTCCTTTTAATTAACTTGCCGTTTACGTAATGTACTATTTGACCAATCAATTCTTTGCTATAAGCAAAGTTAACAACCAAAAACTAATCAAAAATCGGCTTCTTCAAAGGTGACAGACAGACCGTGGCAACTTGTACCATTATCATCGTGAACTTTATGTTATCGGAAAGTTTTGAACTCGACTGCTTTTTTTTTTGAGCAATGGATATTGAAACTTATCAATGAAGATATGATATGCTTGAAACAATTTCTCGATTCTGACTGGCCAAGAGATACGCAGTTTTTCAGGAAATATGATCCAAAAATAACAAAATCTAAAGGAAAAAAAGAGTATCTTAGTGTAAGAATTTACAAAAAAGAAATCAGCAATCTGATTTGGTTGATAAATAAGAGCGCTCACAAATAGGTTCTTTGAATGGCGCAAAGTTTGGATCCTCTTAGAGTTGCTATTAGGATCTACAAAGCCTCAGTAACAATAACGTCGCCAGTCATACTTAGAAAACAATGGCTATAGCTGTTGCAATATACAGGAAAGAAACGTTAGTCTGGCCAGGTGTTGGATGGGAAAGTGAAAGAGCTTCGTTTGGTTGGCCGTGGAAAGAACCCAAACAAAGTGCAACAAGTGCAAGATGAGTAAAAAGAAATTATCCGATAGAACAAGAAACTCAGTGATAAAATTCTAAATGTTTTATTAAAAAAAAAAAAAAAACATCAGATTCAAACGCTTGAACTGTATGGCCGTTTTTTGCAGCCTCGAGAACTTTCAAAACATTGAGAAACCGGTTTTTTTTTTTTCTTTAAAGGCGTGATGACTTTTGTATGGTTTTAATAAATCATTTTAATTTGGACGTCATTCATGCGTGCTCCTTGTGCTTAAGCTGTCTCGTGATTTTCTTTTTATGGATATTAATTAATTACATGTTTTTCTCGTGCAATTTTCTGTAATTAAGCAGTTGCCGGTGTTTTTCGAAGACCATAGATTGCACTCGCCGTATGGGCTCGAGTAATCTTGTTAGTCTTAAAAAATATTTATCCTTTCACGTGATTACTTTAATGAAATGACCGACCGCTTTGACTACTTTTGAATCAATTAAAACTCTGGTACCAGAGCTAACGCCTAAGCATTAGTATCCTTCCCCATAATTTTAGTAAATTATTTATCCTTTTTGGTTGATCACGAAAGAAACCTCATTTCCACGTATATTACCGTTATTGGTACATAAAAGAAAAAGATTCAATTTTTGAAGTAACTCATCAAATGATGTGAACTCAATCACTGTATTATTGATGCAGAAATGGTTTTGTTTCTAGGAATAATATGCCTGTCTACTGATGGATTTAAATTCATTCAAAGTTCTTGTGTAGACTATCTCCTGTTAACTTTGTCCCCGAGTCTAGTTTATAATCCGAAGAAAATAATTTGAGGTTACTCCAAAGGTGACGACGGCAGCTGAAATCTTCTCTGCGCAACAGAAATATGAAGTTTCAATTTACTTGCTCAGTGTTGTCACCCTCAGTGACCTCTAATAAATGGAAGGTTGGCGTCTCAAAGCCCGATTAAAGGCAAGTGGGTCTGAGTGAGGTGATGGCTTTTACGGCTAAAGGTTAACTGAATTTTGGCCTGGCCTTAATGCAAGTAATTCTAAAGATGGCGTATTCAACGTCAGGGTGAATGACGAAGGGCTTACGCTCCAAACTGCAGCTTTAGAATCTCTGTTCGGTAAAATTCATTAAATCATTCGATTCCTTGCCGTTGAATTTGAGACTGTTCAATTATAGCCTATGCATTTTGTTGCTTAGAGCCTATCCGCATTAGCAGACATAACTAGAATTGTCCTGGCAAAATCAAAGGAAAAATTTTGTCTTGACAAATTTTTCACGGTCTCCTCTGTTGCATCTGCATCAAAAATGTCGAAGCTGTTAAATCTGTCAAATTCGGGTAACAGCCAAAAATAACACCGATACTATATTTCACTGTAATTTGTCCAATTTAGCTTCCTTTGCTTTGAGTGGGCACTTCTGGATCTTGTGCCACCTCTACTGCTTCATTGTTGGATTGATAAAGTGGCGACTAGAAAATCCGGCTCCACGGCTGTATCTTGACCAGCTGCATCCAGCGCCTGACCTGCTCATAAGACTTGCCGCGTTTACTTACCTGTGGATTAAAACTCCAATTACCAGGATTCATCTTAAGTTGTTTGAAGTTGTAAAATCCGCGAGTTTCGCAACGAAAGACAATTACTGCGATCTTTTTGTAAACTAAACCCAGTTCAATTACCACACTGGTGGTGGCGTTTAGGACAAATGATCAACAAGTTTATTAGGTTTTTTGTTTACTTTCTTGATTTTGCCAAGGTTTTATCTGGGACAAATTTTGTCGGCGGTGCGTTTGAAAATTTGTCGGCGGTGCATTTGAAAATTTGTCCGCTTCGGCCAAAATTTGTCAAGTCTCGACAAATTATCCGTACTTGTAAAGTATTGGTGATGACAGAAAATTTGTCTAAATTAACAATTTTTATCGCTAGTGCGGATAGCGACCTAAGTGACCCGTTTCGTCGATCAAAGGCTCTGTGACTGCTGGCTACTAATAGATGGGAGGATTGCGTGTCAGAGGCATACTGTGCTTTCTTGCTTTTTCCAAAAAAATTAGGACGCAAAAACCTTATACAAATGAAGACTGCGCCTTTCATGCTTTTCTCTCAGCATTTAATAGTGTGCAATTTTAATTAACATGCCAATCGTTAATATAAATGCAGCCCATATGAAATACGCGCAATTTAAACACGAAGGCGCGCTATAAAAGGAGTCTCAGGAGTCTTTGGTCCCACTGGACCATTTTTCAATCAACCGTCGTGTGATGTAGAACTCTTAGAGTCAAGTAAGCTTGAGCTACAGCTACTCCAAAGCAGTGAAGAGCGGGCGCATTCCTCACAATTGTTTTATGTTTTCATCACAATACAAGAACTTTTTAGATTTGTATTTCCTTTCTTCAATGGAAACTGTCTTTATTGGTGGTGGTAAATTTGAGATCGAAGTAGGTGGTTCGAACGTTACCTCATTGTCACTATGCTGGTGGAAGTAAACAATAGATATCTCATTAGCTCCTTTTTTTCGTCTACCAGCATTTAAATTTGACCCGCACACGTGAACGGTGAGTGACAAATGAGCCGAGGTCTTCCCAGGGAAGACTTCGTTATATAGCGCGCCTTCGTATTTTAAGTGTGATATCTGAAACAATAGATGAAACAATAAGTTACGAGGCCTTTGTTGCTTTGCTCCGCCGAGACAAGTTAATGGGGTAAGGCAGTATTCCCTTCGGAGGAAAGCGCGCGTTATCTTCGACCACTGAGAGCCTCCCCGTTTACGCTTTGCCGCTTATATTACAGATCTAAAGTATTTTCGCCATTGCAAGTAAATGTCGCGAGAACAATAGGTATGCTGTGCAATGAACGAAAATTGAAGTATTCTTCAGTAGCACTTTATAGTTTGTGCATTCATCTAGCATATCGCTGTTTCTCCGTGTCATTGCTTTCATTCAGCGATAAATGAATTACAGTCTTCGCTCTTCTGGTTGGCAGTTCATTCAGTTTCCGGCGCTGACCATGAGACTCGCTTAAAACATGACCCGATAGGGAGGGTGACAGTTATTGTGGGTGTCTAACTGTGTGTTGGCAGTCATGGAAAATAGTTGCGAATGAATTGCGAGTGCATGCACTCTCAGTTTTAAGTCTCAAGGAGCATTTATGACTACACGAAATGAGAGGATGACAATATACAGTTGATTACGTCAATGTTTTTTTTATTCTTCAATTGACCTGATTCGTATTACAATGAATTCAGGACATTGATTGTAAGTGATGAAAATGCTTTCATCTTGCAAGGAGCTATGTAACCTTCAAAGGGTTCACGTGAGCCTCAGCAATTTCTACCAGGTTGACTTTGTCGCCATGACCGGTCCTGACAATGTGATGTTCTACAACGTGATTTGGGGGCAGTGTGACCGGCTGCTTTGTTCTGTGCAAAACAATTAAAAAAAAAGTAGAAAGAAAGCAGCTATAAGAAAAAGAAAAAAAACAAAACAAAAAAACCAAAACAAAAACGTAAAAAAGGGGGAAAAAGGACGGAACCCCAAAGGCACAGATACGTGAACATAAAAAGTGCATTTCTGCTTTCATGAGCGTTGGAATTTTGACTTTGATAAACATTGGCATTTTTGCGTGGAGAAAAGGTACGAAAAAAGGGTTTAAGCTTTACAGGGGATTAGTTTTGAGAAAAGTTAGTATGGAGCAGTTCTTTTGAGGCTGTCTTTATCCCTGTGATGTCTTCAGCCTATTCAATTTTGAAAAAGCAAAATAGGAGAGTCAAAAATTCAAAAGGGCATTTCACAACTGACAAAGCTCATCCAGAAACAAAAGTCTTACTTGTAAGTAGTGTGAAACTAGCATCTGTAGTAACCACCTCCTTTGAGCACAAGGAACATAGTCACATCACCTTTCAACAACCCTTCAGAGACAGTCATTTTTTCGAAGGAAGGATCCCAGCCAGTTGTCTCCTTTTTCATTATAGGTCCGTCAGCAGGAAAGTTTACGCTGTGAAACATGGATTTGTGGTGGAAGCATTTGCCTTCGAGACTGTGAAATTGATGAATCAGTTAAACAAATAGTTAAATAAATCTTGTTTCTCATTTTCTAGGTCAAATCCTTATGCCGCAATGTATATGCTTTGAAGAATGATACTTCAATGTCTAGTCTTAAATTTTGTCATCTGCGCTACGACGTTTTCCAATTTTAGCCCCTTTACATATAGGTATCATCTTAATTTGTTCGGTTTTGCCATTAGGTTATAAGGCACAAACATCTTTAAAAGTGCAGTAGCCTGCATATTCTTAGGCCACTATGCTTTTTGTGTGGTTCCCTTCTTGACGGTCGACAACACATGGTCTCCGTGTAAAAAATGACCTTGACGATTACTTTTAAAAATATTTTTTAATTACACCATAGAAGAAATGGCTTGACGGGAGGAAGTGGGGGAGGGGGGAATCATAAAAGTATTCCAGGCCCTCATGGTGGTCAGGTCAATTTTATCGCGAAAGAACCAAACTCCTTCAAACACCCCCCCCCCCCCCTCCTCCTCCCTTCAGGCGATAATTAATGACCAGTTGCAAAGATTAAGTTTGTACTATTTACAAATGTGAATCCTCCTTGAGAACAGACTAGAAGCCCCAGGAAAATTGCAAGTCGCCTGCAAAGATCATTGATTTACTTGATTTTCATGCGCAGGTCAATAAAATTCATTTCATTAAAGATTGAGCTCAGATTCCTCCGACGTGTGTGTACTCCTAGTTAGTTAGTAGCAGCGCCCAACTAGAATCGTACAGGCGTAGGTTAAAACCCTGTCGAAGCCTAAAATTTTGAAAGCCTCTTTTCAGTATTTGCTGAAATTGCAGCTCATCTGCCATGATCATTACCTTACTTGATGCTACTGTCAGGTCAGAACGTTTGCAGAGCATGTTTTGGGTGATGTTTTTCTCGTGCAATTTTCTGTAATTAATCAGTTGCCGGTGTTTTTCGAAGACCATAGATTGCACTCGCCGTATGGGCTCGAATAATCTTGTTAGTCTTAAAAAATATTTATCCTTTCACGTGATTACTTTAATGAAATGACCGACCGCCTTAACTACTTTTGAATCAATTAAAACTCTGGTACCAGAGCTAACGCCTAAGCTTTACTATCCTTCCCCATAATTTTCGTAAATTATTTATCCTTTTTGGTTGATCACGAAAGAAACCTCATTTCCACGTATATTACCGTTATTGGTACATAAAAGAAAAAGATTCAATTTTTGTAGTAACTCATCAAATGACGTGAACTCAATCACTGTATTATTGATGCAGAAATGGTTTTGTTTCTGGGAATAATATGCCTGTCTACTGATGGATTTAAATTAATTCAAAGCTCTTGTGTAGACTATCTCCTGTTAACTTTGTCCCCGAGTCTAGTTTATAATCCGAAGAAAATAATTTGTGGTTGCTCCAAAGGTGACGACGGCAGCTGAAATCTTCTCTTCGCAATAGAAATATGAAGTTTCAATTTACTTGCTCAGTGTTGTCACCTTCAGCGACCTCTAATGAATGGGAGGTTGGCATCTCAAAGCCCGATTAAAGGCAAGTGGGTCTGAGTGAGGTGATGGCTTTTAGGGATAAAGGTTAACTGAATTTTGGCCTGGCCTTAATGCAAGTAATTCTAAAGATGGCGTATTCAACGTCAGGGTGAATGACGAAGGGCTTACGCTCCAAACTGCAGCTTTAGAATCTCTGTTCGGTAAAATTCATTAAATTATTCGATTCCTTGCCGTTGAATTTGAGACTGTTCAGTTATAACCCATGCATTTTGTTGCTTAGAGCCTATCCGCATTAGCAGACATAACTAGAATTGTCCTGGCAAAATCAAAGGAAAAATTTTGTCTTGACAAATTTTTGTCTCCTCTGTTGCATCTGCATCAAAAATGTCGAAGCTGTTAAATCTGTCAAATTCGGTTAACAGCCAAAAATAACATCGATACTATATTTCAATGTAATTTGTTCAATTTAGCTTCCTTTGCTTTGAGTGGGCACTTCTGGATCTTGTGCCACCTCTACTGCGGGTGTTACGAAAACGAAGACCCTCGAAAACGAAGACCTAAGACCTAAGACCCCCGGTGTTAAGGACATTAGCCAGAAGACTCATTTTTTGATTGATTATTGATTAGTTCACTAATTTTAGAATGATCTTAGATAGCCACATAGTTACAATGCTTATCTGTTTTTCTATATTTCCATTGGTTTTGTAATCGGACCTTTCAGCGTCACCACGCGCATATAAAAGGAAAATTTAGCGTCCCTTTAATCAGTTCTTCGTAAGTTTTGAATAGCCTTAGTAAACTTTCGCCCTTTCGTTTTCTCAACCTCTGGCACAAGCGGGACCGATATTTGAGTACCTTTGTAACTTTGTTTTTTCCTTTCCAGTCTTTTCAGTGTTGGGTGACAATATACAAACAAATATTGCAATGATCTGTATAGATTTAAGATTTAAAGGCCAAATTCTTGCCAATTTGCGAGTCAGTGAACGCCCATCATTTAGATAGAACAATGGGCTGTTTATCAGTCATCAAAACTCCTTTAATTTGTTTCCAAACTTTTGTTCTGTTTTACTTGTATTGTTAATCTCGTTATAGACTTAGAGCCCAGTATTTAACACGCGATTCTTTGATCACATATTCCGCGGCTTTTCGTTAGATTGATAGAACTTCGTTGTATTGTTGTTTCAGTTTACGATCGATCGTTCGATAGATTGATTGACTGTCAGAATAATCGTTATTTTCGTCATTGATTGTGGTTCGTGGTCGATTGCCTTTCAAGAATAAAGATTCGTGCAAACAGTCAACTTTGGGTTGTCATTTCGATCAGTAAAATAGTCCCAAACACCTCGTTAACCGCGTTTTGAAGCGACACGCCCTTGAACTTGAGAATTTAGATTTTGGTTGCCGTAAACGCTACACCCGGTCTTTGTTTTCTTACTACGAAAACGAAGACCCTGTAAACAGAAAACCGTAGAAATTACAAGTTAAACACACATTAAACAGTAACAACGCTTAGTGATATAATACATTACACTTCACGCGTTTCTCTCATCATCATACTGCCCGTATTATTGTACTGCCCGTATACGGCCCGTCTTGTCACTGTTCTTTTTCGCTATGCGAGCCAATTTGGTATTGATATTCTCGAGGGTTTCCTCGGGTAAACTTACCACACATATTATTATTCTGGAACAGCAGGCAGAATTCGAACGCTAGCCGCCTTTGATTTATGGTTAGCATTGCGTGACAGAATAATGGAGAAGGCGTTCTGTACAGGAGAACTTACCCTTAGGTTCTGTCAATAAATAATCAATTTCTACTGTATTTCGTAGCTAAAATAGATCCTGACGGTCGTTCAGCTTTCTCTGCTGGAAAATTCTTGTTAAAAAATAAGCAATTCTTTTGGCTAATGCAGGGTCTTCGTTTTCGTACTACGAAAACGAAGACCCCCGGTCTTCGTTTTCGAACTACGAAAACGAAGACCCTGTAAACAGAAAACCGTAAAAATTACAAGTTAAACGCACATTAAACAGTAACAACGCTTAGTAATATAATACATTACACTTCACGCGTTTCTTCCCATTACTGTACTGCCCGTATTATTTATACTGCCCGTATTATTATACGGCCCGTCTTGTCTGTTCTGTTTCGCTATGCGAGCCAATTTGGTGTTAATATTCTCGAGGGTTTCTTCGGGTAAACTTACCACACATATTATTATTCTGGAACAGCAGGCAGAATTCCAACGCCAGCCGCCTTTCATTTATAGTTAGCATCGCGTGACAGAATAACAGAGAAAGCTTTCTGTACAGGAAAAATGACTCTTAGGTTATGTCAATAAATAATCGATTTCTACTGCATTTCGTAGCTAAAATAGATTCTGACGGTCGTTAAGCTTTCTCTGCTGGAAAATTCTCGTTAAAAAATAAGCAATTCTTTTGGCTAATGCAGGGTCTTCGTTTTCGTAGTACGAAAACGAAGACCCTGTCTTCGTTTTCGTTTTCGTAGGGTCTTCGTTTTCGTACTACGAAAACGAAGACCCTTTTTTAACAGTAGACAATCTTTTGACCACCAACGACAATATCGTCTTCTCTTACTGTATACGTCCGTCACGCAATGCGCGCTAGGCCGAAAAAGAGGGTACGCGCCCGAATTAAGCCTGCTTCACCTCATTGAGGCCCTAAAATATTCCGATCGCTCCTTCGACAGGGATGTCAGTTCCAAACTTGTAATCAATGCATAGAAAAACAAATCCAAGAGCCGAAAGCAGTGGTGGCTGAAGAAAGAACAAGAAAAATCACGCGCGCAAACTGTCTTAACATATCAAAAGCTGAAATAACAATTACTAGTGCTCGGGGTACTTCTAGAATCGTACTTTCAAGATTTATTTCTTTTCATTTGTATTAAAAAAAATGCGACTAACGGTTGAAATTGGTTAATTTCACGCCTAACGGCTATTTTTTCGCCGTTTTACGGCAAAGGACTAAACCCATTAAGACCCTCTTGAAAATCACTCGCCTCCAACTCCATCCTCGAAGACCCAGGGGCTGAGTCGATTTCAAGTTAGGGCATGAAGAGCCCCTGGGGACATTGTCTTACAAGACTAGTTCCAAACGATCGCAGTCGTTCTGCCATCTGATTGGTGCCAGAAAATCTTTGTGTTTTTCTGCCCAATCAGAGTGAAGTGTACTTTAGAAACCTTTCGTGTGTTTTAACACGGACATATATCCTGGTAGCTCAGTTGCTCGCTATGTTTGTTTGGACCGTGCGACGGAGATTTGCTTGAGGTGAAAAGTTTCAGTCTCAGCGAACAATGTAAGAGACATCGATCAGATTGTCCGCGAAAATTTTTACCAGAAATTATACTAAATAGTTTCACAGGTATCACTAGAGAACGTGTTTTCAAGTTTGCGAGGTTTGTATACAACACGATGGTTGCAGTCATTGATATGTCGCTTTAAACGTTAAACGAGATTTAACCTTAAATCTTTCTAGATTTTTTGCATAATTTGCTATGACTGAAACTTTGCCAATCCCGTGAAGTTATTTCGTCGCACGGGCCACGCAGGTATGTCGAGCAACTGGTACTTGCGTATCTTTCTGTGCTTGCCAAAATCTAATCTAATCTTCGCCTGAAAAAAAAGAAAAGCTAAGCGTGGAAACTTTTGTTTATTAGATGTGGGTAGATGACCCTGTATTACTAAGCTGACATTTGCAATAAAGCAAACCCGCCCTTTCCATCCAATATTTCTTGGTCTTTGGTTTTGTTTTTCCCATTGAAAGCAGCATCGGATCGATTCCCAATGATCAAAGGTATTTAACTTGGTCTTCAACAATCGACAGAAGAGGTGAAATGATAATGACCAAGGGACTAGAAGAGAATCCGTGGCCTTCCCAGCTCAAGAGTTTCAACACTCTAGGCAGCAGTTGAAAGATTAAACTCTTTCCAAACCACTTTGGTAACTGCCCGAAAACATCTCTCTTCACGATGTTCTCGTTAATAAGTTTTTGTTCAGATTTTAATTAGCTAACCGGAAACACAGCTAAGCTTTCTCTTAGCGCTTGCTGGAGGTCGTCCACGAACTTAACGTTCTCTGCAACCTTGGCCCTATTGTGACCGACTTTACTACAAAGCGAAGATTAGATTTTGGCGCGCACAGAAAGCAGAAAGCTACGTAGGCGAAAGCGCCAGTTGCTCGACCTACCTGCGTGGCCCGTGCGACGAAATAACTTCACGGGATTGGCAAAGTTTCAGTCACAGCAAATTACGCAAAAAATCTAGTAAATGTCGTTTAACGTTTACAGCGACATATCAATGACTTCAACCATCGTGTTGTATACAAACCTCACAAACTTTAAAACACGTTCTCTCGTGATACCTGCGAAAGTATTCAGTATAATTTCCGGTAAAATTTTCGCGGACAATCTGATCGATCTCTCTTACATTGTGTGCTGAGACTGAAACTTTTCACCTCAAGCAAATCTCCGTCGCACGGTCCAAACAATCATAGCGAGCAACTGAGCTACTGGCATATATGTCCGTGTTAAAACACACGAAAGGTTTCTAAAGTACACCTCACTCTGATTGGGCAGAAAAACACAAAGATTTTCTGGCACCAATCAGATGGCAGAACGACTGCGACCGTTTGGAACTAGTCTTGTAAGACAATGTCCCCAGGGGCTCCTTATGCCCTGACTTGAAATCGACAGCCCCTGGGTCTCCGAGGATGCTCCAACTCGTGATGTACAATTTTTCTCCTGTTCTCCCAACATCCCTTGCGGGTTACTACGCCAATAGAAAGTGCCGCTTTTATTGCTATATGATTTCACTGTTCATATTTGATCACTCACTTAATTTTTTTAAATCTTCATAATGTTCTTCAACATCTCCACACGTTTATGCCTCTTATGACTATTAACATTATTAATAGACATTATTAATAAAGATCAATTTTGCACGAGGCAGTAATACAGCTGTTTTCCTAAGACACCTTTCCAGATTTTTTATTCTGAAGAATGAGCATCCAGCAGATGCAAGTCCTGTTAATTAACAGATTTCGCCCTGCTATAGTACCGTAACAAAGACGTTTATGAAATAAAAATGTCTTGATCGTATTTATCTTAAATCAACGCACAGTCGACTTCTCTTCTAATATATGTGTAGAACATATATCGAGGTTTATCGCAACATTTTTCTTTCTCCGAAACAAAAATCTTATGTACATTTAAGGTGTTCTCAACCGTCCCAACTGAAGCCAGTGTGGCTCGAATTTAACTTAGGACGTCTTTCACACTTTTCAACCAACACTGGACGAAAAAAATGGATTTGCCTGAGTAGCACATGTTGAGCAAATGTAACTGACAAATTTCACCTTTGCCTATAGAGTTACTCAGTGTTTCTCAGTGGCAAAGACCATCTATGCATTATATCTAGTCTGCTCCCCTTAGCAACGCTGGTAGATGTAACATTTGCAGCAAATATATTTGCCTATATCTGGTAAATGCTGGGCGCAGTTAAGCAGTTAACCTGTTAACCTTACTTTACAGCCCTCGCAAATATGTGGTCAAATTGATATTTTTGCCGATGTTTATGAGAGGTGGCAAAAGAGTGCAAACTTTGGACAGCACACAAGTTACATATAAATCGGGAGTTATACGTTCCTCCAGGTAAACTGGATCTACACCAGAGTCGTATGTTTATTGATCGTCTGCATAAATATTCAGCTCGGTACGTGTTACATGATAAAACAGATCATTTCTGAAAATATTAAATAAAATCGGTCCCAGTACACTTTCCTGCGGTACTCCTAGCCTGACTCGTTTCCAGGTAGGGTGAAAGTTTCTAAAGAAACTGTGCTGCGTCTGTGGGGGTAACAAGGTAATTTGGTTGTATCAACTAAGTTGAAATTTTAAATTGGCCACCGTAACGAGTTAAAAAACTGACTTTTCGAGCGTTAGCTCTTCGTCAGAGTGAATGACGTGTCATTCATGAGGCGCGAAGAAAGGATTCGTAAAAGGAGAAGCGCAACGGGCTTCTAGGAAAAAATTCGTCACGCTCCATGTTCAACTAAAAACTCACAATGTTTTCAAAAGATGCATAGAGTGTGGGATCTTAAGATGAAATTTAAGAGAAATGTATCTCTGAATTTGTCTCACCGCTAATGAAAGGTTACTCAAAAACCTTACATGGGATTGGGCTTGAGATCGATTGTAAACGTTCCTCCGTCCGTCTGTCACGCAATGCAAGAGACTGAGAGGAGATTGCTATTTGATTTTCCACCACAATGCTGTGTAGCAGGGCTTCTGCAAAGTCTAAACTCGTTTTCTTGCCAAATCACAGAGTTGTATTTCACTCATGCCATGCCTTTGAATTGATCTAGTCAGCCATGGAATACAGCGGCTTTTCGTCGAGTAGGACAATATTTTTTCGATGGCTTTATTATGGCGAACGCGGATTGAAACGTCAAAAATACGTAATAAATAGACGATAGACACATAAACAAACCAGATGAGGGTATGAAAAGCCGGTTCTCGATTAAGATTGCTAAGATTTAATCGAATAATATTACACACACGGTAGGTTTTCTATTTCTATAATACACAAAATACTGAGAAAGTCAATACTCCTGCAATGCATCCTGGTTGAGCGTGGCCCTTTAACTCATTTATCGCGTGGTTACCTTGTGAGAGTGTAACTAAATCTATGAAAACTTAAGCAGACCCAAAGGTATACTTATTTCTTGAGTAATTCACGCGTGATTCTCATCAAAGATGGCGAAACAAAAATCGACGAATCAAAACGAGAAGGGACTAAGAGACAGAGGAGTGGTCTGTTCGACACCGCGGAAATACGTTTTGGTGACGTCACAGTGGTCAGTGGTCATCAACATTAGGCTGCCAAGTGCTTCCATGTGTTTTTGGACTGAGTTCGATGAAAACATCGGCCTTTTGCATGGTTTTAAGTCGGAAAATATCCATGATACTTCTCCTTGTTTGTTATAGTTGATCCTTTGAATGGGTTTTTAATAATAAAACCACGTCTTAACAAATAGCGGTACAGGGGAGTCATTTTGTTTGGAGTTTTGTGCTGTTTGCTAACTTAAGCTGGCCGTCGGTACGAAGTGCGATCGTGGTTCGTCAGTCACCCTCGCCTTCAGAATTGTCAAAAACAGCAATAGTTATCCAGACAAAGCAAGAGATTAGTTCTGTAAGATAATTTTCCAGCGAGTCTGAAGACTGGTTGGATTTTTAAGTGTTATTAGCATGAAGCGATACACGTAATTATATAGTTGTGAAAATATTCACACTCACTTTGCGCCGACGTGCGGTGCCTTTTCATTTTGGAAATCATTCGCTTAGTTGAGAATTTTACTTTTCTAGACTGATTTTTCGCCATTCCACCTTTCTGATTTTCTGTGCCTTTAAGAACGGGTGTCTGTAACGCTCGAAACGTTAGCTTTTGTAATCGTTACGGTTGCCAATTTACCATTTCAACTTTGTTGATATATCCAAATTAAAATATGAAAACACTTGTTTATTTCATATACTTGCAGTTTTATCAACAAGTTATCTCTCATGAACAGAATAACGCCTGACTTAAGCTCATATAATGGTGATGTTTACAAAGGGAGTGGAAATCGAAGAAATTGTGATTTGTTTGTAATTGAGACCGTCCAACATGATTGGTTCATTTACAATTTATCTTGAATTAAGTCTTTATTGATATTAATCGATTGTAGATCTCCATTACTTGTCTTTGGTACGTTTGCTTGTACCTGTTACTACAACTGCTACTTTAATTTCCCAAACAGCTCTATTTGTTTTACACGAAAGCATTTTCAATGAAACCCACTTTTTTATTATGATTATGATTATTATTATTATATTCTTATAACTCAGTCATTTGAAACTTTTACAGGCACATGTATGTTTACCTGAAGTATATTCCACTATCTTGCATGTGCATTGCATTAATTTATGCAAATAATCAACTACTCTTCTTCTTCAATTCAATTTTTTTAGATTACCTTTGCATAGCTTTGCATAGTTTCCATGTGCTTAAGGAATCATATACATCACATGCTCTGAAGCACTGTAAGGATGATTAAGATCCCCATCAGTAATATTACATCATATCCCCACACTGAGAAAATCATTATGAAACATTCCTATCTGACTTGCAACCATTTTTTTTCAAGGTGGCAAAATATATGTATATTGCTGAAACTCGTTGAGAATTTCTTATTGACTACAACTAGTATAGCCATACCAGTGCTCCCCTCCCCTGTAATAAGTTGGGAAAAGGATATCTGCATGGTGCTATCATTGCTCATGTTTGGGGATATCCCATCCCTGATTTTTATTTGACTAGATGGGCACAGCAGTACACAGGCTAATTACAAGCTTTTGGTTACTCCTCATGACTTACTGTTAACTGGGAATTGGCAGCTGAATTAATCTAATCAATTTGCTCCTGAACATTTTTTAACTTCATTTGTTCAACTTCAGAAAATACTTCTGATAATTTCCCTCTGACATTTCTAATTTGGAAGATTAATCATCATAATCATTATGTTCTTTACACCTCCATAAACACCAACAAGAGTTCTTTGTTTATAACTCAGGCAGCTTCTGAATATAAGAAATCAAGTTTAGAAGACAGTTGATTCATTCAAGGCTGGTGCAATACGAGAAAAGACAATGCAGTGCTTTATTCACATAGATTAAATTATATTATAATAATTATTTTACCTTACAGTAGTTTTGTTTCTTAAAAATTTGTTTTCTAGTAGTACCAAGACGGTAATGTTACTTTGTGAATCAGGGAGCTAAATAAAGCAGAAGTATTCTGTTAGCTCAGTACATTTTATGTTGCAGATGGCATTAAGTTAGTAAAGAAAGAAAAGAAAAAGCAAAAATAAATAAAATAAAATGATTAGTGAGGGAAAAGCAGCTTAAAAAAAAGACATACTACAAATTATTCATAATTGTAATGAGAAATACTTGTTGGGAAAGTAAAACTATTGCTCAGAAATAAAATTGCAGCTTCTCAGAAAAAAAAAAAAAAAAATTACAAACTAAGGTGCTAAAGTGAAAACTTCTTTATTATCATTATAATGAGCATTTTGTACTTAAAGCATACCTCGGTTTATTCTTCCTCTAGTTGAGCCAGTCTTTGTACTTTTGGGGGCTTCAGTCCTATGCATGTTACAGTCGTAGGTTTTTTGGCCAACTATGATACATACAGTAACTAGTGGGGATAGGGTGGCCGTGCTACACGGGCATGTGTTGTCTTCTTTTCGGCGAATCTGACCGAAATGCCGTTGACATGCCGATTTATACGGCTCAAGCCACTGCTTTACAAACCTGATAGTGCAGCGTCCTCGGATCACCGCCTCAACCATTCAAAAATCGTCTCATTTTTAGCCTTGATGCATAAGCTCTTTTATAAACAAACCTTAGTTGCAACGGAGCCGCCAGCGAAAAACAACAATTTCATATCGTGTGCAACTTCAGTTCGGCTTTGGCAAATTATATAATTGAGCTTTAAAACTATCCAAAAGGTGAGCCGAGTTTCAAAGCTAAGTTTACAGTATTCTTTCTAAGTTTTGACTTTTTACGCTGTCGATTTGACTCACGGCGAATAACATTGTAAAAGTTACCGGCATTTCGTGGATTCGTTGAGGTGTCCGCTGACCAGTAAAATACTGTATCGTGCCCTAAAAAACGTATTTCCGCGGTGTCGGTCTGTTCCCGCCAGCGGCCCTCTTTCCCGCCTTAATGGCCGGCGGAAAAGCCATTGCCGCCGGAGCCGTGTCCGGAACCGCTGGTTTTAGTGCCAAAAAAAGCACTGGAAGCCATTACCAAAGAAATAAGAAAGCGATAATGGCATGAACTTATTCAGAATAAATTCTTGATTTCCTTCTCTATTGTGCTCGAAAAAACTGCCCTAACTGTTTATTTTATAGAATCAGTTGCACAACAAACACCTAAATTCAAAGAATTTAAGGCCTGAAGTTGAAATTATGAAATCGACATGTTCAAGTCCTGAATTTTCAATTGTTTGAAACAGAATCATAGCAGAAAATAACATGCAATCTGCATCGGAGCAGTTTTTGAGTAACTACAGCATCCAAGTCCAATACTTTAAAAACTACCAGGTTGCTCGTTTTGCGTTGGACAATGCAGCAGAAATTCAATAAATTTGCTGTTTCTAGGATCCAGTGAAACCAAGATCACGCTTTCCTCCGTTTTACAACTGGAAAACCTAACAGAACCCGTTAAACGCGGTATTCCTCTCGAGGGAACAGCCATAATTTTAGAAGTTATATCGTTTTTGTCCCAGAGTACGACACCAGAAAAGGAAAAATAACCCAAAAACCTAACCAAAGTGCTCCCTATTAAAGAAACGTCTTGAAAAAGCGACTTAAAGTATTGAAACACAACTGAAAAGAGCGCTGGAACAAGTTTCTGAAGAGCAACCGAAGCTTATTGAATAATCAACTTGAACATCGAGTTAATGGCCACCGATGGCAAACGCCACGCTTAATGTATTCTGGTCAAAACTTGGTGTTTAAAAGCATCCCATATAAATTCTGAGATGTCCAATGTTGTGCAAAATTCAACTCAGTAATGACCCATTAACTTGCTTAATAACCCGGTGGGGAGTGATGCAACATAATAGTTTTCAAAAACTCGCCGAGGTATTTGTTCCCAACTTAAACCTGTTGAGTTGTCAGTCTGGCATAGGTCCTGCGTGTGCCTTTCGAGGCGACTTGTGCACCATCAGTTTTCATTTGTGTAGACAGTATGTAATTACCAGATTTATCTATCTTCCTTTGTCACTGATGTTATCAGACGAGATCACTGAATTTCCGGTCCTTAGTCCTTGACGTGGTCGCATATAGAATTTACAAGCGCTATCGCAGTTTTAACGTTTATACGTTTACTATATAAAATCATTTGTTGGTAGAGTCGTACAAAGCAACCGTTCTGTGGTCTGTGATTTCGAGGTCTGCGTTTTCGAGACACCCTTTTTCAGCAGTTGAACACCAAAATAGCGCTAACTCGCCGAAAACGCTTCAAAAATGGCCTGAGACCTTGGTAATCAACAAAGAAAAAACAAAGTAAAAAACAAGGCAATAAGGTAAGTCCATTCTATTTCAAAACGAGACATTTTTTTCTCTCTTTTAAGGCAAACCGATAACATCCCATACAAACCTCTAGAAATATAAAACGTTGCGCAACACTGTAAGAATCATGTCCGCTTTTCTAGTAGTGAGCGGTTAGGTGGAAAAAGAAAAGTGTGGAAAGTGCGGAGTGCGGGGTGTGGAAAATGAGGAGTGTGGAAAATGAGGAGTGTGGAAAATGAGGAGTGAGGAAAATGAGGAGTGTGGAAAATGAGGAGTGGGGAAAATGCGGAGTGTTGAAAATATGTCTATAGATGTAGATGTCTGCATAACTTAATAAGTTGCCTGACTTCGTCAATTTCATAGAAAATACGGAGGTTCCGGAGAACGTAATACGATATTCATTTACGTTGTGTCCTCAATTAGCGTCAGCTAAATACATTGACACATAAATAAATTTTATCATCATCATCATCATCAAGTTACAAGCTGGACCGGTCAACCCGTCGTGCCGCTCAAGGCGCCGGATGCAGGTGATACATGTACGAGCAAGCAGAAGGTGATGAACGTTTCCGAAAAGAAAGGCGACTAGTGGGAAGTGAGGAAAAAACGTAAATCACGAGAAGAAGCGAGAGAGGAAGAAATTTTGGCAAAGAGAATTATGACTGAAGGAGGTGACATGAGAAAGGATTTGTATGGAACGCCATAACTGTCTTATGATATTTTGTTTTCTTATCCGTGGTGCTTTTCTTATCTTTTTCGGTGCTTGTATCAAGATATGTGGTGCTCTGGTTGCTATAATCGGTGCCAGTCACCTTATACTCTGCTCTTTATCCAAGGTACTCGGTACTTTCAACATGATACGTGGTGAGAAAGCCATTATTAATCACTGCTAACCGCTTTATACTCGGTGCTTGGATCAATTTTAGCGTTGCAGCTTTCTTTATATTCGGTGAATAGTTTGCCATGCTCCGTGCTCTTTACGTAGTCAGTTTGCACCTGATTTGTGGTTAGTTTAGCATCTGGTTTGGTGCAAACATCTTGCTACTCGGTGCAAACAACTTGCTACTCGGTGCCCAGCGATTCGGTTCATACAGCATTATATTCGGTGCATTTGCAATATGGTATTCGCTGAGCCAGTATATCTGGTCATCTAAACTACTCCAAAGCACATGCTCACATCGTATTCGTGAGACTGGTTCTCAGAGCCCACCGTTTCGATTCATCACGTGGTCAGCGTGCGGCTACGGTCAGTGAACATGTACGATACATGACGTACACACCGATAACGCGCCAAGAGCAATTTCTTCCCGCCTTCGTATAAACCGTAACCTTACAGGTCATGTTTATCTATTAAATTTATGGATGACATACTTCGAGAACTGAATTTGGGAACTCTATTTGACAGATTCAGTGATGAGAAAGTGGAAGTTAACACCGTAATTTCAGCTTCAGACAGCGAGTTAGCTCGACTTGGTGTTTGTCATCGGCGAACGTAGACGTCTTCGCAATCTTTGCAAAGCAAGGAAGCAGGCAGATTCCGAAGTTTCCCATGCATCCACATCAAGAAATTGAGAAGAGCGATTAGCTTTGTTTAATCCGCGAATGCAAGGGAAAGTAGCCTCTGGGAGTGATTATAACCGAAGAAAAACAACCACAAGGTCGAAGCTATGGACCGCTCACTTTGTTTGTTTAGCCGACCGGTTTTGTTTTAAAACGCCTACATCAGTTGAAAAGCAAATAATTTTCAAAGCTGGACTTGGACTGAACTGAGAAGATTAAGCTCGATCTTGAAGACGATGAGAATACCGTTAAGGAAAAGATTAGCTCAGATGCCTTGGATAGTCAAGGGGAACCAGAAGGATTTCCCGCCCTTCGAACATGTGGCGGCTTTGATTTATTGCAGTGCATTAATGCTGTACCCTTTGAAGTTCCTGACTTTGCAGATCATAAAGGCAGTTTTTGTGAATTGCCTTGAGACCCTTTTTCTTAGTGGCTACTGCCCTTATGATGTCTTGAAGTTGGCACCGTTAAGTAGTCCATTCATCGGTTGTGGACTGATTTAAACCAGTGATAATAATATGAGTAACTCATACTAAATGACAACTAGGCAGGTTTGTTTAACCCTTCAACCGCCAATATCAATATGCTCTATTCTCCTCACCATAGTCCCTGTGTATCTTGTGATAGCAGTGGTATGCTGTCAGGAGAAATTGCTGGCCACGGGCTATTGGGGCTTAAAGGGTTAAAGTGTAAATCTAGTTAGATGTACAGCAAACAGTTTCTTGTTTGAACTTGCTTAGAATCTTGGTTTTTCAGTTAACATACTTCTGGCTAGATGCCTTTCACAGCAAAAAAGTGACTGATATTTTACTATAAATTTTCAAAGCTGCAATTTGTCTAATCAATCACATTTCCCCTGTTGTTTGGAAATCAAGATTGTAATAAGGTTCTACAAAGAATCACCAAGGTTAGTTTCCTTTGTGTCTTTGAATAACTTCAGCTGCTGTTTGAAAGTCTTCACTTACATGGTTGAAGGATGTGTATGTTTTTGAATAAAGTTCAGTTTTGCAAGGTTCATCAATTTCAATTACCAGCGGACAAAACATTGGCATGTTGTCCCTGTCTTCATCATCAGTGACATTTCCTTCTACACCATAATTATTAAGATACAACATTGAGACATCTGGCCCAGGATCTTGCATCTGTCCAGCCAACCACAGCCGAAGTGGACTAGACCTCATGGTCCGAATGAGATGGCGAGACCAGGCATTTTGCCATATTTTCAATTTCTCGTTGATCTTAGGTAAATATATGAAGTGAAGTGCAGCAAGATGAACGTCACTTAAAGGGTCAAGGATTTGGTTGTCTTCCATGAAGTAAAACAGGTCATAATAAAAACCCAAAAGTCCTTCATACACATCCCTCCATAAACGTTCTATGCGTTGGTTATGTGTGCTTTTTCCTGTAATCATGCTACCTCGGTTACCCCCTCTGTATTCAATCCTAAAATCAGCTATGCCAACATTCTCTAAACCCTTGTCACTTCGAACCCTACTTGGTATACCAAACTGATGAACAGCATCTAAAAAGCATCATCTGAGAATAGTAGCAGCCGAATTGTTACTAGTGCACTCCAGCATTACGGGCAACCGGCTAAACCCGTCTATTCCACCTACAATAACAAAATTCCAACGAATTAGCTTGTGATTGGTATCAACCTGCCATAACTCATTAGGACCCTTCACATTGTACACTCTTCTTGGAGACGTCCTTTTGTTCGTTCTTGGACACCTAATCCATGTACTCTGTGTAAGCTATCTCTCAACCGCATTCGTTGAACCTTAACCCCGTTTTCATACAATAGCTGTTTCAGGAGTACCTCACCGCAACGTGGAAATTCTTTCGTTGTTTCATGCACTTGGTGATCAAGTTCCTCGTCAGATATGTTGGAAAACTGTAATTTGCTTAGCCCGTAAAGTCTCATTCGGCGGTAAATCGTACTTTCAGATACTGACATCATATTAGCAATTTCTGAGATAGGGAAGTCTTCTTCCAAATAACATTCAAGCACTGACTTTGGAATATCGAAAGCAGGAGGTCCGAGAGCACTTGGAAATTTCATTGGTTGTTCCGCACCAAACGTTACACAGATTATTTTTAAAGTCATTATGTCGCACCGATTTTGTAGGCCAAGTTCCTTGAGTTCAAGCAGGGACAGTTTACAAACAATGTCAGGCGATATTTTTTCTTCTTCAAACCGATCTATCAAACCGTCCATTTTCAATTTTCTCAACACCGAAGACATAGTCACCATGGTCGCCATTTTGTGATTGGTGTATATACGTCATGTTCGCTGACCGCAGATATCGCCAATTCTCGTCCCAGAGCCGCACGCTGACTACGAGATGAATCGAAACGGTGGGCTCTGGAGACCAGTCTTACGAATACGATGTGAGCATGTGCTTTGGAGTAGTTTAGATGACGAGATATACCGGCTCAGCGAACACCATGTTGCAAATGCACCGATTATAATGCTGTATGAACCGAATCGCTGAGCAACGAGTAGCAAGTTGTTTGCACCGAGTAGCAAGATGTTCGCACCAAACCAGAAGCTAAACTGACCACAAATCAGGTGCAAACTGACTACGTAAAAAGCACAGAGCATGGCAAACTATTCACCGAATATAAAGAAAGCTGCACCGCTAAAATTGATCCAAACACCGAGTATAAAGCGGTTAGCAGTGATTATAATGGATTTCACACCAGGTATAATGTGGAAATTACCGAGTACCTATATATAAAGAAGCGATTACACATTAAACACACAGTAAACGTGGGAAAGCGGTAGAGCTTACAGAATTGTGGAGTCAAAAGAAATATCATGGTTCCCTGTCTTATTTCTCTCTCTGAAAATGAGGTTTTGCTTCGCTTAGTTTCCATGATGCACCTATCACGCCTATTAGAATTTTCTGCAAGGAAATGTTTTGTTTGTGATAACACATCGGGGAGAGGCCAATTTGGAATGATTGTGAGATGTTTATTGTCCTTTATAGTGTCACGGAAAGAACTGAAAAAAGTACATCTCAGGCTCTGCGGTATTAAATACGTATGACGCACGATCCTTCGAAGTAGATGGCGCTTGTTAGCTCAATTGGTATAGCGCTGCACTAGTATCGCAGAGGTCAGTGGTTCGAATCCCGTACAGGCCTGAATTTTTTTTTTCAGGTCTGATTTTCGCTATTGCATAAATAGTGCTATCTACTGCGAAGGATCGTGTATCATACGTGTTGTTGGTAATGTTGTTTTTAAATCTTTTAAATGTAGGATTCTCTCGTTCCCATCTCGCGCACTTTTAGGGTTCTCTTTCTTTGGATTGTCTCGTTAGTATAAAGAGCCACTTTTAGAATTAATCTTTCATTCAATTGTTACCGCGTACTATGTACTCCGCGTACTTCTATGATATTCTTTTATTGGATTGTAATCAGTTAGTAGCTCGTGAACTTTTGGGATTCTCATGCATTCATTCTATTGAAATGTTGGTCTTCTGTGATGCTCTAGCGATACTCTGGAATAACAGCCGGCTGCTTGGTAGAGTCTGAGAAAGAACAGACTTTGATAAATTGAATTAAGGAAGTGTATCGATAAAAATTATTTATTCATTTCCCAGCTCATACGCAAATGCAAAAGAAGAGTTTAAGAGTGTAATTAGTAAATAAAAAAAGAATTATATATAGAATAGTTGGACGATGTTTGAATCAGCGCACACACTCGATACTGTTGTCTTTCGATCTTGCAGTCTTTGTCTTGGTACAGTCTAATAATGTTATTACCGAATTTAAAGTTAAGTTCTAACAATCGAAATAAATTTCACCAGTTGAAATTCTACAAATGACCGTTCTTTCGCTGAAAAAAAAAAAAACTCCGGAAAATATTAAAACGCTTCTTATGCCTACAAACTTTAAAAACTTTCCGTACAGATTATCAGATCGCAACCGCGTTAGTAGGCCAAATCTTGCCAAAAAAATCGAGTTTTCTCAGTCTTAAGTCAAAGAGGTACATGGGAAGCTCTGAATACGGCAACACCGCAAACAAAATAGAAAAAAACACCGCACCACCGCAAGAAATATTATAAACACACCGCCACCGCGATATAAAAGAAAAACCAACAGGATTTACTTGGTCTGGTCTCACTCATCTTTACCACGCGCTGGTCTTTGACTGGCCCATTGCGCGTACGGTAGAGCTCCATATATAGGTCAAGTAAAATATAAACGAACACAGAGCCTGGAGACAATCAGCCAATGATCAAAGATTAAGTCGGATTATCAAAAGGTTTAAAGAATATATTGCAACACCGTCGCTTTTCAAGTTACAAAAATCATACACTCTAAGGTTTGAATCACCCTAGCACCGCAACGCAAGTTGTTCTTCACAGCCATACCGTATTAAAAAAAAAGGGTCAACAAGTAACACCGCAAACCTCAATGTCCCCCCTCCAGTAGCAATCTACGATTTGAGCTTTCATCTAGCATATCGCTATTTCTCGTTTGCTTTTTTTAAAAATTTCTTCTCAATTTCTCTGTGTCATTGCTTTCATTCAGCGACAAATTAAATAGAGCCTTCGCTCTTCTGGCTGGCAGTTCATTCAGTTTCCGGCGCTGACCAATTGACTCTCCTTTTACATGACCCGATAGAGAGGATGACAGTTATTGAAAAAGAGTTGTGGGTGTCTAACTATGCGTAGGCAGTCATGGAAATAGTTGCAAATAAATCGTCAATACATGTGCTCCCACTTTTTAGTCTCAGGGAGCATTTATGGCCGCACGAAATAAGATAATGACAATACACAGTTTATTGTATCAATTTTCTTTTTATTATTCAACTGACCTGATTCGAGTTACAATGAATTCAGGGCATTGACTGTAAGTAATGAAAATGCTTCCATCTTACAAAGAGTTATTTAACCTTCATAGGGTTAACGTGAGCCGCAGCATGTTCTTCCAGCTTGACCACAAAACCTTTTTCCTTATGGCCAAGGTCGGTCCTCACAATGTGATGTTCTATAACATGATTCGGGGGCAGTGTGACCGGCTTCTCTGGTCTGTGCAAAAAAGAAAAAAATTAAAAGAATAAAAAACAGGGAAAAGAAACAAAAAAAAACCAAAATAACAATTAAAAACAACTACGAAAAAATAGACAACACTTGCTTTATGAACAACTCTAATGAAACTTTGCCTTTAATTTACTCAGTATTTAGTAACTTTATAGCAATTTAATTTAGTAATTTACTCAACAATTCTTTTGATCATTCAATGGTTACTTTGTCCATCGCCCTTACTTGTGGAGTTCACTCATTCGATACCGAATATTTTTTTTTTTAAGATGAATTGTTACTCTGCCTTACTGTTGAGGCCCTCCTCATCCCTGGGTTCTCTTTAACTTCTTTAATTTTGGGACACACAAAACTGAAGGGAGCCATATATGCAAAAAGGACGTTTCACAATCGCCCGAGCCGACGCAGCCAAAAAAATCTTACTTGTAAGTAGAGTGAAACTGGCATCTATAGTAACCACCACCTTCGAGCAGACGAAACTGAGTCACATCACCTCTCAACAGCTCTTTAGACACAGTCATTTTTTCGAAGGACTTATCCCAGCCAATTGACTTCTTTTTCATTATGGGTCCATCAGCGGGAAAGTTTACGCCATGATAGATGGAATTGTGGATGAAGCAATTTCCTTCCAGACTGCAAAATTGAGAAAACTCTGGGGTATCAGTTAAAAATAAAGGTTAAATATTCTTGCAGCTGCGTCAAATAATAATACTGCAATGTGCATACCCTATAGAGCAATGCTTAAAAGCCTAGTCATAAATTTAGTCATTTTCCAGTTTTAGCCCTCTTACTCACAAATGCCGTCTTACATGATGAGGCCAAAACTCCTCTCAAACTGAAGTAGGTTACAATATTTTTTATGTGGTTTTTCCCAATCTGTGTGTCGACAAAATAAGTGTTTGGGAGAGAATCACAACTAAATTGCATTTTCAAAACGGCCACTCCCTGCTCTATGTCAAAAATATTCTTGAAGAATTCGTTTCTTTTAAAAATGTTCTCTAACTGCCATGCAAGAAATTACATTTATACCGAACGTTCAACTGGCTGTGGCAACTCCTCCATCCTCAAATATGAATGACCTTTCATATGACATTCCATCTGGATAGGACTGCTTGAAATAGTCAGTCATGCCTGGAGGATACTTAGTGAAGCATCTGTTTCCATATTGAAACGCTGTCGACAGTATGTCAAAGGAGAATGGAAGGGGTTTTCCCTTAGGCTTGATGATGCATAATTCGCTCATCTGTGTCCCCCTAAACATGAAAAGATGAAAAGTGTGTTGGAAATTGTTTTCAGAAAAGGCTCATGTATAACTGGAAATGCACGAGAATTCAGTAGAGGGAACCAAATATTTATTATCACAATTTGAACTCAATAAGACAATACTGCACAACCTTTCATGTAAGAGATTAAAGTATGGTAAATGGGTTTAGTTGTGACTGAGCTTCTCGCCTGATTCTGGAAGTTGATGAAGAAGTCGATGTCATGGACCATAGGTAATTTGCAAACTCGAATAGAAACAAGGTCATGGTTTATGACTGAAAATCTTCTTATTAATCTTTGGGCAGAATCCTCCTTCTCTATCCCCCGATGTCCTCTTGTTTGTAATGCATGGTAATGAAATAATCTAAGATGTTCTGTTTTTTAATTAAGAGACACTTACTCGTAAGGGTTTCCAATTCCTTCACCTTCGATCGTGAATTCATGGCCATTAACACTGCCTTCCATATGATATTTCGTCCTCATTTCGTTTGTGATACCCTGAATAAGTAAAAGGAAAAAGGAAAAAAAAAAACATTTTAACTGACATTAATAATTCTGAGACCTTAGCTGATTTTCCAGCGGATTACATGTATTGTTACACATTATTTCAAGTAATGGTCATTTTTTTTTCTACAATTAAGATGCATCTTGAGCCCCTTGAGCCATATCAAATCATCACAACATTCGTGCGTGTTTCGGTATGAATTTGATTTTCTTACTCTTTGACCGTCTTTTAAAATTTAACCTTGAACGGTAAAAGTTTTTAAAAACTCTAGACTGAATTTCTCTCCAAGGTGAGTTGGAAGCTCGAAGAAATGCAAAATGAATTAAAGGAGCCCATGACTGATACATGAAGTCAGGTTAACTAGTTAAGCTAAACAATAGGATCAATAGTTTTTCGTATGGCATGTTTCTGTCTGTGGCCTGTGGGGCATGCATCTGTTCCAATAATTTTTCCCTTTGCAATTGCGAATCCTATTTGAGAACATGTCAGAACATCCAGTCACCTACGAGGATCATTGCTTTATTTAATTTTCATCCACTGGTCAAATGAAATTCATTTCATTAAAGAATAAGGTCAGATTCCTTCACGGGAAAGGATAACCGTGCGGACTCCTAGTTAGTAGTAGCAGCACCCCACTGGTATCTAGGAGGCACAAGTTTAAATCCTGTCGAAACCTGAATTTTTCAAAGCCTATTTTCTATAATTGCTAAAATTGCAACTCACCTGCCAGGATCACTACTTTCCTTGATTTTAGTGTCAGGTCATAACGTTTGCAGAGCATGTTTTGGGTGTGGCTGAGCGGTTTGCGTTAAGACGATTTTATGTTATTCCTCGTTAGCAGGGTAAATTCAGGTGCAGCTGTCCTTGCTTAGTTAATTACTAGATTTCACTCACTTGCTTTGAATGAGACATGTTGAGGATAAATGGCTTGATTTTCAAAACTTGATTACGAGTTGAGATA
>NC_142519.1:12092175-12224675 GCF_964205215.1 Stylophora pistillata
CTGAAGATGGCGTTTTGAGTGTCAGGGTGAATGACAAAGGGCTTACGCTCCAAAACGGTTCAGCTTTAGAATCTCTGTTCGGTGAAAATTCACAAAATCATTAGCGTTCTTGTCGTTGGACGTGAGACTGTTTGGTTATAGCCTTTGCAATTAGTTGGTTCGGTGACCCGTTCCGTCGATCAGAGGCTTGTTTTTGGAATGATCATTTGTTTTTAATCAATTTGTTTTGATCGAACGGCTTCTATTCATATATAATTATATGCATTTGAATTTATCTGAAGCTGGCCCTTAAGGGCAACCCACAAAGATGAATTATTTTCGCGAAGAACTAGGCGCCAGAGTCAATTGAGAAGGGCTACTTCAATTTGGAACGGCCAAGCCGTGGAATTTGATACCAATATTTCCTGGCGATATTTACAAATACAAAGTTTAGATTTTTTTCACCAACTTGACTACAATAACTAGGCTATTCAACCTTGGTGGTTAACTACAACAGAGATCTTATTCAACATGTTTTAAGACCGGTGGTTTTCGAAGTAAATTCGAGCAACCTTGTCCAAAAGCTAAATCCATGATGTTTTGCGCTGGCTCGCTAATCTGTGGGTTTTTATGAACTCTCGGAGATAAAACCTTGCTAATTGTGCAGGCGGAAGAATTCTACCTTTCGGTAATGTGAGGGTCTGAATTGGGAAGGGGGTAAGGGGGTCCATCTGTCGATTGTCGGTTAGAATTTCGTTACGTTGTCAGTAGTCGATTATAATTTTCAATTTTTGTTCCTTGTCGGTAAATGTCGGTTTATGACTTCAAACTCAACTCAGTTATTCCTATTTGTTAGGTAATTCAGACAGTTTCTAGCATGCAGTGCAGGTGTCTCTTCAGGTCGGGTTAACATTAAATAGCTTGCGATCGTTTGTTCAACGTGCCATGTTCCATTTGGAGCTTGTGTGGACAATGCGGGGAAGTTAGTTTTTGCTCCTCTGTAAGGAGCATTTCATAGATCAGGCAATCAAATTAACTCTGGCACTTTCTCAAGATCTTAAAACCACGATGTGTCACTTGGGACTGTTCCATGTTGCTCTTTAAGGTGATTACCGTTTGAAGACGACCCTTTGTGCTCCTCAACGCGCTGATAAAGGTGTCGGAACGTGTACCCGACATAGTTTGTATCGCAAAAACCAGACTTGATAGCCAGAATAGCCAGAAGGAACCTATCTTTTCACATTGAACAATAAGGGAGGATAGGATTTAAAGACACGCGATTGTGTGGATAATCATTGCTAGTTGGTCTAAGCCACACCCCCCTATCACCCACCGCCGTGAAAAAGCCGGCTGACAAAAATTTAATGCGAAGATACAAAGCAAAAAAACTGATCCTTACCAAGCCCGGTCAAGAGGCCGGAGGGGTTCTCTATATTTAGCCGCCGCTACTACACTGGACCGCTCTGGAAGAAAGACACTTGTTGCCACAGACAGGTATATAAGTAAGCAATAAAAACATTTTGGAACCCTCCATGGGATAAGTTATTAAACAGTTTTGAGGAGGTTTGCAAAAGAAAAAATTTGATTATCTAACTTTGTTTCAGGTTGGCTCAAACAGTTCCAGATGAATAAGTAAAAGTGTTTGGCTGGTAAACGTATTGCATGAGTGCTATGTTTTTGTCCCTTTCTCTAGATTACTCATTATTTATTGAAAGAATTTTTTTTGATTAATTTTTTTTAAATGCTGATTAAAAAAACCATAGTAATATAATAATAATACTAATAATAGTAATAATAATAATAATAATTTAAAGAAACCTGTTCAAAAGCCTCATGGTTACCCTAATCTCTGGGCATCAACAATATTTACATAAAGTATGCTTCTTTTAAATTCTCCTTTACATCGTCTCATTTTTACAACATAGAGACTGTTGATTGTTACTTACGAGTAAGTGTCTCTTAAAAAACAAAACATCTTAGATTATTTCATTACCGTGCATTACCAAACAAGTGAACATCAAGGGATGGAGAAGGAGGATTCCGCCCAAAGATTAATCAGAAGATTTTCAGTCATAAACCATGAGCTTGTTTCTATTCGAGTTTGCAAATTACCCATGGTCCATGACATCGACTTCTTCATCAACTTCCAGAATCAGGCGAGAGGCTCAGTCACAACTAAACTCATTTACCCTACATTAATATCTGACATGAAAGGTTATGCAGTATTTGTCTTATTGAGTTCGAATTGTGATAATAAGTACATGGTTCGCTCTACTGAGTTCTCGTGCATTTCCAGTTATACATGAGCCGTTTCTGAAAACAATTTTTAACACACTTTTCGTGTTTTCATGTTTAGGAGAACACAAATGAGCGAATTAAGGATCATCAAGCCTAAGGAAAAACCCCTTCCATTCTCCTTTGACATACTGTCGACAGCGTTTCAATATTGAAACAGATGCTTCACTAAGTATTCTCCAGGGATGCCTGACTATTTCAAGCAATCCTATCCAGATGGAATGTCATATGAAAGGTCATTCATATTTGAGGATGGAGGAGTTGCCACAGCCAGTTGGAACGTTCGGTATAAATGTAATTTCTTGCATGGCAGTTAGAGAACATTTTCAAAAGAAATGAAATCCTGAAGAATATTTTTGACATGGAGCAGGGAGTAGCCATTTTGAAAATGCAATTTAGTTGTGATTCTCTCCCAAAAACTCCTTTTGACGACACACATGTTGGGAAAAACCACATAAAAAGTATAGTGACCTCAAGATATGCAGACTACTTCATTTTGAAAGGATTTTTGGCGTCATCATGTAAGAAGACATTTGTGAGTAAGTGGGCTAAAACTGGAAAATGACTTAATTTATGACTAGGCTTTTAAGCATTGCTCTACAGGGTATACACATTGCAGTATTATTATTTGACGCAGCTGCAAGATTGATTTAACCTTTATTTTTAACTGATACCCCAAAGTTTTCTCAATTTTGCAGTCTGGAAGGAAACTGCTTCATCCACAATTCCATCTATCATGGCGTAAACTTTCCCGCTGATGGACCCATAATGAAAAAGAAGTCAATTGGCTGGGATAAGTCGTTCGAAAAAATGACGGTGTCTAAAGAGTTGTTGAGAGGTGATGTGACTCAGTTTCTTCTGCTCGAAGGTGGTGGTTACCACAGATGCCAGTTTCACTCCACTTACAAGTAAGATTTTCGTGCCTGCATCAGCTCCGACGATTGTGAAATGTCCTCTTTGAATATACGGCTCTCTTCTGTTTTGTGTTTCCAAAAATTAAAGAAGTTAAAGAGAACCCATGGATAAGGAGGGCCTCAACAGAACGGAAGAGTAATAATTCATCTTAGAAAAAAATATTCGGTATCGAATGAGTGAACTCCACAAGTAACAAAAAGTTAATTCATCCCCTCTTCGGCCTAAACGTTTTCTTTTCTACCTTTTTATTTACGCAATAATTCCAATGGCGATGGAAAAAATAACCACTGAATGATCAAAAGAATTGTTAAGTAAATTACTAAATTAAATTACTAATTAAATTGCTAAATACTGAGTACATTAAAGGAAAAGTTTTATTAAAGCTGTTCATAAAGCAAGTGTTGTCTATTTTTGTCGTAGTTGTTTCTAATCGTTCTTTCGGTTTTTTTTTTTTTTGTTTCTTTGCCCTTTTTTGCTTTCTTTCTTTTAATTATTTTCTTTTTTGCACAGACCAGAGAAGCCGGTCACACTGCCCCCGAATCATGTTATAGAACATCACATTGTGAGGACCGACCTTGGCCATAAGGAAAAAGGTTTTACGGTCAAGCTGGAAGAACATGCTGCGGCTCACGTTAACCCTTTGAATATTAAATAACTCTTTATAAGATGGAAGCATTTTTATTACTTACAATCAATGCCCTGAATTCATTGTAACTCGAATCAGGTCAATTGAATAATAAAAATGAAAATTGATATAATAAACTGTATTGTCCTTATCTCATTTCGTGCGGCCATAAATGCTCCCTGAGACTAAAAACTGAGAGCACATGCATTGCCGATTTATTTGCAACTATTTTCCATGACTGCCTCCGCATAGTTAGACACCCACAACTCTTTTTCAATAACTGTCATCCTCCCCCTATCGGGTCATGTAATAGGAGAGTCAATTAGTTAGCACCGGAAACTGAATGAACTGCCAGCCAGAAATGCTAAGACTGTAATTAATTTATCGCTGAATGAAAGCAATGACACAGAGAAACTGAGAAGAAATTTTAAAAAAAGCAAACGAGAAATAGCGATATGCTAGATGAAGGCTCAAATCATAGACTGCTACTGGAGGGGGGACATTGAGGTTTGCGGTGTTCCTTATTGACCCTTTTTTTAATGCGGTATGGAGGTGAAGAACCGTCAGTTGCGGTGATCTCAAACCTTACAGCTGCAGTGTACGATGTTTGTAACTTCAAAGCGACGGTGTTCGGTAAAATAAACCATTTTCGGTGTTGCAAATTATTCTTTAAACCTTTCGATAGCCCGTGGTTAATTGTGGAACAAAGTAAGCAATACATCCGACTTAATCTTTGATAAACATTAGCTGATTGTCCCCAGGCTCTGTACTCGTTTATATTTTACTTGAACTATCTATGGAGCTCTACCGTACGCGCTATCGGTCAGCCAAAGACCAGCGCGTGATAAAGATGAGCGAGACCAGACCAGGTAAATCCTTACGGATTTTTTATATACCGGTGTCGCTGCCATACGTCTCGGTAATATTTCTTGCGGTGGTGCGGTGTTTTTTCTATTTTTTTTTTTTTTGCGGTGTTGCGGTATTCAGAACTTCCCAAATGCCTATTTTACTTAAGACGGAGGAAACGTGATTTTTGTGGCCACAGTTGGCCTACTACTGCGATGCGATCTGATAATCTGTACGGAAAGTTTTCAAATTTTTGTAAGCATAGGAAGCATTTTAATATTTTCGGAGGTATTTTAGCGAAACAAAGGTCATTTGTAGAAATTCAACTGGTGAAATTTATTTGGATTGTGAGAAATTAACTTTCAATTCTGTAATAACATTATTAGACTGTACCAAGACAAAAGCGGCAAGATCGAATGACAACAATATCGAGTGATGTGCGCTGATTCAAACACTGTCCAACTATTCTTTTTTTACTAATTGTACACTATTTTCCTTCCACCAAATTTGTCCTATTGCACCAGCCCGAATTAAAGCTTTCTTGGAGTCGTCGTTGAAATTTACAGAAATTTTTGTTTCTAAGTCCTTCATCAATCAATCAATCATCCATTGTTATCATTGCAACAAACGTGTTGTAACCTTTAAAAAGGACATTTTTGTGCACCCCCCCCCCCCCAGGTACCTAACTGCATGCAAAATTCGAAGGGAGTTGAAAATGTTTATTTCCCAAGTTGTTTGATTCATTTCCTAAGTTGTTTGATTCTGACAGAGACTCGTTCTTAATTCCCAAACACAATGCGCTATGGCTGAAAATAACACTGAGTTTTCTCAGTGTCTCTCATTTTCCTAGCCCCCTGGAGTGAGAAAAGGCAAACCCTGGTTAGGGCTGGTCATGTGTATTTTACAGAGCTAAAATATTCCTTGGGGACGAGTCTTTTGATTGCTCTAATTTTGCCTCATTTCCTTTGACATCTTCAAATCGACGTTATCGTTGTTCAGGTCGGCATATTTTAGAGTGGCCTTCAAGTCGCTATATCTCGGAGTAGCTATTGTGACCTCAGTCCAGTTATTATTGTTGTTTTGCCTTTCAACGCCTTTATTAAAGACAAAATAAGAAGGAGAACCGGCAGCCATTGGTTTATTTGTGATCCGGAATGAACACTGGCACGTTAAGTTATGTCAACAAAGGAAAGCGAACAAGTACACACAATCGCTTGCGCAATTTTTTTTTCTCTTCGGCTGAACGGAATAGGTATTAAAAAAAGAGAGACCGGTTAAACAAGCCCAAAAAAATGTGTGTACGATTTTTCCTGGTCTTGGACATCTTCCCAAACATTTCCGACAGCGGCTGACTCAATCAAAGGTAGCTCAGTCTGAAATACATTTATCACCTTTCGTAAAAATACTCGCAACTCGGAAGGGGTAAAGAAGTATCTGGGACCGTCAAGACGTAACTAAAAAAAAATCTGGCAAAACACTATCGAACAAACAGTTGTTTACTTCTTTTCCTGGCAAAGACTGCCTTTGTGTTGGTACTGAAACGAAATTTAAACCACGTCAGTTTCTTCTCTCAAATTCCCTTGTACTCTTGTGCGTGGCACAGATGGTGATATTTCTGTATACTGCTTCACTGTTTCGAAAAGAGCGTCTTTCGAAAGATCTTACATAGTAGCTGTGGCAAAAGTTTTTTTCGTCTCAAAGGCCAGCCATAACGTCCTCGTGATCAGCAGCGGCGAGCAATGCGCAATTTTCGCATATATGTTCTTCGAGTAAGATACGTCTTCAACTGATCTGCAAAGCCTGCAACAACTGATATTCACCGTAGTGGAAGGTTTACTGATCTTTTTGGGCGTCTGCTGAATATTCTCAGTTGACATCAATCGGTTCGCAGCGCTTCACGTATGGTTTGTTTTGCTTGCCGACTAGTGGAGAGAAACTAGCGCATTGTGTCGTAGCTACGCCTCGACAAGTTAATGAGGTCAAGCAATACTCCCTGAGGAGGAATGTGCGCGTAATCCTTGACCGATCAAAGCTCTCCAAAATACCTTTCGCCGCTAATTTTGCAGATCTCTAATCTTTTCGCGACTGCAAGTGAATGTTCCGAGAATGATAGGCATACACCAAATGCAAATATGGTGTCCAATTTGAGTTGCCATTGTTCTAAACTCACTAGCTTCTCACACATGTAATAATCCCCATTGTGTTTCCACATGAACACGAGGCTAGTGAGTCCAGAACGATGGCTACTCAAATTGGAAGGCATATTTCCATTCAGTGTATTACTACGCGACGAAATAAAGTTCGGATGCAACGCACGCTGTTATTGATCGAAAGAGCGTGTATTATCAGAGTACAAATCACCGAGCTGAGCTGAAGCTGTCACGCCATCTGCCAATTTGTACAATGCCTAACCATTTCTTGGACATCTCTCTACCTCTTTTTCGTTAATTGAAAGTAAAATTTTGGGACAGGCGAGCCGAAAAGTTGCAACAGAAGGTTCGTAAATATACCAAGCGCAGTAGTTGGCGTTATTTTAACACAAGCAGAGACGAAAATCACCAAAGCCGAAAACGAAATGAACAGTCCAAGTTTTGAAGGTATTTACGCTCAGTAAGATACGACGAACTGGCCAATCGCATAACTGGCGAATATAGAAGATATGTAAACAGATCAGATGCTTTACTAAGTTAATAAAATAGAGGGCAAAATTATTGAATGCTGATTGGTAAATGAAGAGGGTATGTTTTCTTAATTTTGCTTGAGAAGAGGGCAAAATTACTAGCTCATGATTGGTACTCAGGTTGCCTAGCAACGGCCTATGCTATCGAAAAAATTGTTGCTTAAGACTTTCTGTAACTATGGTGTCTCGTTTCGAGATAGTTGACGAGGAATATATCGAACAATTAAAAGACAAGAGTGAAAACTAAAACACGAGGAAAAGTACGGAGTACTGGAAGAACGTTTTTAAAAAGTGGGCGAATTAAGGAAACTTCGAAGCAAATTTAGAAGAGTACGAGAGCGATGTCCTCGACCGAACACTGGCGCGAAGCGAAGAGGGCAATTTCAGCAACTTCTGAGAACATACACGCGTGATATTAATCGTTAATTTTATTCCGCCCCAAGCGATTACCTATACATCCTGAGGGTATGCCCCACTATACTTCAAGCTAGCCTTTCTAGCTGGAATGTGATATGCAAGGACATTTATTTTGGGGGATGGGATGGTTGGTTGTGACAGCCAGAGGGCATATTAGGTATAAAGTCATTTTTAGTATAGTATTCATTTTCTTGAAGATTAATATTTTAAACGGAGGAGGGAACAGCGCTTTTGAGAGTAAAAATTTGTAAATCTCTCCCGAGAACGCATTCCGTATGACAACCTACAGGAGATGGAAACTACAGAAAAAGCAAAGGGACCTGAGAAAATGCAGACTACTTCATTTTGAAAGTTGATTGAGCCTTAAAACAAAATAGGCTGATATCTGTGAGAAACTGGGTTTAATTTGGAAAAATTCGTCACGGAAATATCTAAAAAATAAAGACTTTGAATCATCATTCTACAAGGGATACAAATTGCAGTCTAATTATCTCACGTAGTAGATACAAGGGTAATCTAATTTTTTTTTTTAAATGATCTCTGAAACTTCTCTCAGTTTTACAGTCTCCAGAGGCATTGCTTCATTCACAACTCTATGCATAAACCTTCCCATTGACGGACCCATATAGCAAAAGAAGACAATTTCCTGGGACCCGTCATTTGAGAAAATGACCGTCTCTAACAACATACTGAGAGGTGATGTGACTATGTTCTTACCACTTAAGGAGGCGGTTATCACAGTTGCAAGTATCACACTTCCTACAAGTGACTACTTTGTTTCTGTAACAGCTGCAACGGTTGGATATTGTCGCTGTAAAGCATTTGAATCTCCTCTTTTGAATTTTACGGAATTAAAACTACCGAATAGAACGCAGGAATAAAAAAAGGGCCCGGAGAAACGGCTCAATACTTATTTCCCACGTCAGTAAAATCTTTGTATCGAATAAGATTCTTCACGAGATACTACAAGACAGTTTGTAATGTGATCAGGTCCTTTTAGCTAAGAGCTTTTCATTCCCTCCATTAGTCACTTAAAGATGCGTAGGAAGATGAGAAAAATAAAATAAAAGATAATGAATATCAAAAACTGGTTGAACAACACTGAAAAGAAAAAAAATCATAGTTATAGCCGTGATCAGTTCATAAAGAAACATATAAAACTAGCACTCATGGGGGAACGAATTAGGCATGTTTTATATTTGTTTTGAAAACAAAATGCAAACCAGCTGGCCACACTGCCTCCGAGCCACGTCGTAGAACATCGCATTGCGAGGATCGACCTTAATAATGATGGCAAGAGGGTCCAGCTGGATGAAATTGCTGTGGCTCATATCAACCCTTCGTAACTGGGATTAAAGCATTTTCATTACTTCCACGAAAAGTCTTGAATTCATTGTCATACGAATCAGGTCAGTTGAAAAATAAAAATCACCATTGATAAAATCAACTGTGTAGTGTCATATTCTCTCAATTCGTAAAGCTATGAATACTCCTTGAGACTTAAAACTGGGGAAAAAAGTATTGTCGATTCGTTTGAAACTTCTGCTTTTTAATACTACCCACAATTACCACGAGCCGCTCACAACCCTTTCTCATCTCTGAAAACGGCAACTTTTTTTGATATCTATGTTTTCGATTCGCGGTGGTAAAGTTTAGAACTAGAAAGATCATCAATCCCATACTTTCCAAAGTCAGTTCCCGCGAGACTTCTGCTCTTTCCCAAAAGTTTTCCTTTTCCCAACCGGGCTATTGAGCGATTCCATGCAGTTTAAAGCTCGTGAAAATAGCAACATTCCCCTGAATATTCAAAATACAAAAGAGAATTTACTGATGAAACCAAATAAAACCCTCAATTTACTTTTTACATTCAGGTCACATACGCTAAGAAAGCAATGGCTAAGAAACAAAAACAAATGTAAACAAGATCGACAAAGCGATTGGTCCCGGCCGGACCAACACCCAAGGTCTTAAAATAATTGAGAAGAATATGCTGCCTTTCTATAAAATCAAGAAATGGTTTAGATATTCTAGTCTTCTCGGATAGGGACGAATAAATGGAGGCCCCGTCTCCTGCAGGGTTAGGGGTAGGAGACGTTGATTTCCCACGCACGAGATTACTATGTGATGGATGTCCTCCCCTGGGGTGGGATGGGTGGGTGTTGTCGTGCGATTATATGAGCCTCTGGCTCGGGCAATATGGGCAACCATGCCCCACGCAAAGACATTAAACTTGATTACAGGAAACTTGACTGCACGTTTTGTGAAACGAATGTAACTCAAACTGCACTCTTCCTTTGCATGTCTATTGAAATACCTTGTTCTGTATAGGGAAATAAGAGAGGCTCGAATTTCAGGAGAAGAAACATACTCCCTTAAAGTGATTGATTATAAGTGTTGGATCACGCCCTTGCTCCACAGCCGATTTCGAAAAATCAGCTAATAGACAATTTATCAACACACTTCCTGAACTCAAAATACAACTCGGCCAAGCAGCTAGCTGTTACGCTAACCCATGCCACTGCTGAGGGGTTAACGAGGGTCTGAAGATGCGATACCCAACATGTAGGCACCTTTACTGTTATAAGCCGCGCAAGGAAGGCGATAAGCGAATCCATAAACACGCAAATAAGCCAACAATCGAACTATATTTTGAGCCCTAAATTATGAAATAGTTTTAAAATATTGCACGAAAGAAAGCCTTAATTGTCTAACATGATTTTAATAGTCCCACCTAAAATCTGCTGGGGTAATGAACTAATAGGTCATTGCCTTTCTTTTCTGGAATACTTATTATGTGTTTATTCACTAAATGTCGACTATAAGTCAATTTTTAACCGTGACTTTGCCTAACCTCATTTCCTTTGTCAATCACAGCTGATGTCATTTTTCTTTGTTACGTACCTATCTCGCGTACTTTTAGGATTCTCTTTTGTTGGATTGGATTGTTAGGTACTAAGTTGCGCATTGTTAAGGATTCTCTATCAGTTGCATTGTTAGGTACTCATCTCGCGCATTTTAAGGCTCTCTATCATTGGATTGTTACGCACCTATCTCGCGTAATTTTAGGATTTTCTTTCATTACCGGGATTGTTTTGTACTAACTCGCGCATTTTTAGGATTCTCTATTATTGGATTGTTAGGTACCTATCTCGCACACTTTTAGGATTCTCTTTTATTGAATCGTTACGTACCGATCTCGCACACTTTTAGGGCTCTATATCATTGGATTATTGCGTTCCTATCTCGCGCCTTTCAGGATTCTCTTTCGCTGGATTGTTACGTTCCTATCTCGCGCCTTTTATGAACCTCTTTCATTGGACTGTTACGTTCCTATCTCGAGCTCTTTTAGGATCCTCTTTCATTTGACTGTTACGTTCCTTTCCCGCGCGCTTTTAGGATTCTCTATCATTGGATTGTTAGATACCCATCGTGTGCACTTCTCGGATTCTCTTTTACTGGACTGTTACGTTCCTATCTCGCGCCTTTTAGGACTCTATATCATAAGATTGTTAGGTACCTATCTCGTGCACTTATAGGATTCTCCTTTACTGGACTGTTACGTTCCTATCTCGCACACTTTTAGAACTCTCTATCACTGGAGTTTAGGTAGCTATCACGCGCACTTTTTAAGATTTTCTCTTATTGGACTGTTACGTCCTATCTCGCACACTTTTAGGATTCTTTATCCTTGGATTTTTTATGTACCTATGTCACGCACTTGTAGGATTCTCCTTTATTGGACTGTTACGTCCCTATCTCGTGCAGTTTTAGGACTATCTATCATTTGATTGTTAGGTACCTATCTCACGCACTTTTAGGATTCTTTTCATTGTTACGTACCTATCTCGCACACTTTTAGAATTTTCTTTCATTGGAATGTTACGCACTAACATGCAAATTTTTAGGGCTCTCTATCCTTGGACGCTAGGTACGTAACTATTTCGCGGACTTCTAGAATGCTTCTTTATTGAATCGTTACGTATCTATCTCGCACGCTCCCTTTCTTTGGATTGTTACGTTCTTATCTCGCACACTTTTAGGATTCTCCATCATTGAATTGTTACGTACCTATCTCTCACACTTTTAGGATTCTCTTTCATTGGATTGTTACGTTCCTATCTCGCGCCTTTTATGACTCTCTCATTCGATTTTTACTTTTCTATCTCAAGCACTTTTAGGATTTTTTTCATTGGAATGTCACGTTCTTATCTCGCAAGCTTTAAGGATTCTCTTTTGTTGGATTGTTACGTTCCTATGTCGTGCACTTTTAGGATTCTCTTTAATTGGATTGTTACGTTCCTATCCGGCACACTTTTAGGACACTCCATCATTGGATTGTTACCTTCCTATATCGCGCACTCTTAGGATTCTCTTTTATTGGATTGTTACGTTCCTATCTCGCACACTTTTAGGATTTCCTTTCATTGCGTTGTCACGTACCTATCTTGTGCACTTTTAGGATCTCTTTTGTTGGATTGTTACGTTCCTATCTCGCACACTTTTAAGATTCCCTTTCACTTGGTTGTTAGGTACCTATCTCGCACAGTTTTAGGATTCTCTATTGTTGGATTGCTATGTTCCTATCCCGTGTCTTTCAGGATTCTCTATTATTGGATTGTTACGAGCCTCTCGAGCACTTTATAAATTCTCTTTCACTGGATTGTTACGTTCCTACCTCGAGCACTTTTAGGACTTTCTTTCATCGGATGGTTATGTTCTTGTCTCGAGCACTCTTCAGATTCTTCTTCATTGGATTGTTAGGTACATAACAATCCTAAAAGTGCAGGAGAAAGGTACCTATCTCGCACACTTTTAAGTCTTTATCATTGGATTATTGTGTTCCTATATCGTGCATGTTTAGGATTCTCTTTCATCGGATTGTTAGGTACCTATCTCGCGCAATTTTAGGATTCGTGCTATGGATAAAATGATCATGTGTCTCTACAAGTGATTTACGAGTGGAATATACCTTTTTTCGTGGTGAGAGAAATTATGTTTCTAACCTGTGAGAATTTTCCCTGAGTCACGCACCGTTCAGTCTATTATCATGCTAAAATTAGATATCATTTGCTTTATTCTCCTGACCTTAATGCTTAATTCAGATGTTGCTGTGAAGAGAAGTTAGATGCTGGTCACTCTTAGAGTTAAGAGTTAACTCTTACTAAAACTTGCGAACTTACAGTTCTTCACCTCCATACCGCATTAAAAAAGGGTCGACAAGCAACACCGCCAACCTCAATGTCCCCCCTTCAGTAGCAATCTACGATTTGAGCCTTCAACTAGCATAACGCTATTTCTCGTTTGCTTTTTTAAAAAAATTTCTTCTCAGTTTCTCTGTGTCATCGCTTTCATTCAGCGATAAATTAAATAGAGTCTTCGCTCTTCTGGCTGGCAGTTCATTTAGTTTCCGGCGCTGACCAATTGACTCTCCTATTACATGACCCGATAGAGGGGATGACAGTTATTGAAAACGAGTTGTGGGCGTCTAACTATGTGTAGGCAGTCATGGAAAATAGTTGCAAATAAGTCTGCAATACATGTGCTCCCAGTTTTTAGTCTCAGGGAGCATTCATGGCCGCACGAAATAAGATAATGACAATACACAGTTTATTATATCAATTTTCTTTTTATTATTCAACTGACCTGATTCGAGTTACAATGAATTCAGGGCATTGATTGTAAGTAATGAAAATGCTTCCATCTTACAAAGACTTATTTAACCTTCATAGGGTTAACGTGAGCCGCAGCATGTTCTTCCAGCTTGACCACAAAACCTTTTTCTTTATGGCCAAGGTCGGTCCTCACAATGTGATGTTCTATAACATGATTCGGGGGCAGTGTGACCGGCTTCTCTGGTCTGTGCAAAAAAGAAAATAATTAAAAGAATAAAAAAAAAAAGGGCAAAGAAACAAAAAAAAACCCGAAAGAACAATTAAAAACAACTACGAAAAAATAGACAACACTTGCTTTATGAACAACTCTAATAAAACTTTGCCTTTAATTTACTCAGTATTTAGTAATTTTATAGCAATTTAATTTAGTAATTTACTCAACAATTCTTTTGATCATTTAATGGTTATTTTGTCCATCACCTTTACTTGTAGAGTTCACTCATTCGATACCGAAGGTTTTTTTTTTAAGATGAATTGTTACTCTGCCGTTCTGTTGAGGCCCTCCTCATCTCTGGGTTCTCTTTAACTTCTTTAATTTTGGGACACACAAAACTGAAGGGAGCCATATATTCAAAGAGGACGTTTCACAATCGTCCGAGCTGACGCAGACAAAAAAATCTTACTTGTAAGTAGAGTGAAACTGGCATCTGTGGTAACCACCACCTTCGAGTAGAAGAAACTCAGTCACATCACCTCTCAACAGCTCTTTAGACACAGTCATTTTTTCGAAGGACTTATCCCAGCCAATTGACTTCTTTTTCATTATGGGTCCATCAGCGGGAAAGTTTACGCCATGATAGATGCAATTGTGGATGAAGCAATTTCCTTCGAGACTGCAAAATTGAGAAAACTTTGGGGTATCAGTTGAAAATAAAGGTTAAATCAATCTTGCAGCTGCGTGAAATAATAATACTGCAATATGCATACCCTGTAGAGCAATGCTTAAAAAGCCTAGTCATAAATTTAGTCATTTTCCAGTTTTAGCCCTCTTACTCACAAATGTCGTCTCATATGATGAGGCCAAAACACCTTTCAAACTGAAGTAAGCTGCATGTCCTCAGGTTACAATATTTTTTATGTGGTTTTTCCCAACCTGTGTGTCGACAAAATGAGTTTTTGGGAGAGAATCGCAACTAAATTGCATATTCAAAATGGCCACTCCCTGCTCCATGTCAAAAATATTCTTGAAGATCTCATTTCTTTTAAAAATGTTCTCTAACTGCCATGCGAGAAGTTACATTTATACCGAACGTTCCAACTGGCTGTGGCAACTCCTCCATCCTCAAATATGAATGACCTTTCATATGACATTCCATCTGGATAGGACTGCTTGAAATAGTCAGTCATGCCTGGAGGATACTTAGTGAAGCATCTGTTTCCATATTGAAACGCTGTCGACAGTATGTCAAAGGAGAATGGAAGGGGTTTTCCCTTAGGCTTGATGATGCATAATTCGCTCATCTGTGTCCCCCTAAAGATGAAAAGATGAAAAGTGTGTTGGAAATTGTTTTCAGAAACGGCTCATGTATAACTGGAAATGCACGAAAATTCAGTAGAGGGAACCAAATATTTATTATCACAACTTGAACTCGATAAGACAATACTGCACAACCTTTCATGTAAGAGATTAATGAGTAAATGAGAGTAAATGAGTTTAGTTGTGGCTGAGCTTCTCGCCTGATTCTTGAAGTTGATGAAGAAGTCGATGTCATGGACCATAGGTAATTTGCAAACTTGGATAGAAACAAGCTCATGGTTTATGACTGAAAAACTTCTGATTAATTTTTGGGCAGAATCCTCATTCTCTATCCCCTGATGTCCTCTTGTTTGTTATGCATGGCAATGAAATAATCTAAGATGTTGTTTTTTTAATTAAGAGACACTTACTCGTAAGGGTTTCCAATTCCTTCACCCTCGATCGTGAATTCATGGCCATTGACACTGCCTTCCATATGGAATTTCGTCCTCATTTCGTTTGTGATACCCTAAAGAAGTAAAAAGAAAAAGGAAAAAAAAAAACATTTTAACTGACATAAATAATTCTGAGACTTTAGCTGATTTCCCAGCGATTACATGTATTGTTACACATTACTTCAAATAATTGTAGTTTTTTTTTTTCTACAATTAAGATGTATCTTGAGCCCCTTGAGCCATATCAAATCATCACGAAGCGCCTAACACCATTTGTGCGTGTTTGGCTATGAATTTGATTTTCTTACTCTTTGACCGCCTTTTAAAATTTTTCCTTGAACGGTAAAAGTTTAGTACATCAGATAAAAACACTAGACTGAATTTCGCTCCAAGGTGAGTTGGAAGCTCTAAGAAATGCAAAATGAATTAAATGAGCCCATGACTGACCGGCACATGAAGTGGGGTTAACTAGTTAGGCTTAACAATAGGATCAATAGTTCTTCGTATGGCATGTTTCTGTCTGTGGTATGTGGGGCATGCATCTGTTCCAATAACTTTTCCCTTTGCAATTGAGAATCCTACTTGAGAACATGTCAGAACACCCAGAAAAATTGAAAGTTACCTACGAGGATCATTGCTTTATTTAATTTTCATCCGCTGGTCAAATGAAATTCATTTCATTAAAAAATGAGGTCAGATTCCTTCACGGGAAAGGAAATAACCGTCAAAAATTTGCCTCGCTCCCAACGCGCGGACTTCTAGTTAGTTAGTAGCAGCACCCAACTGGTATCTAGGAGGCACGAGGTTTAATCCTGTGGAAACCTTCATTTTTCAAAGCCTCTTTTCTGTAATTGCTAAAATTACAGCTCACCTGCCAGGATCACTGCTATACTTGAATTAGTGTCAGGTCAGTGACATTTGCAGAGCATGTTTTGGGTGTGGCATAGCGGTTTGCGTTAAGACGATTTTATGTTATTCCTTGTTAGCGGGGTACATTCAGTTGCAACTGTCTTTGCTTAGTTAATTACTTGAATTCACTTACTTGCTTTGAATGAGACATGTTGAGGATAAATGGCTTGATTCTCAAAACTTGATTTCGGGTTTAAGATTATCTGTTGTAGTTCACTCCGTCGCCGACCAAGCTGAACTGACTGCAGTGTTAGGGTGGATTGATTTTAAAGCTGAATAGAACAAACAAAGAGTCATTGATAATGATAATCTCACGTGAACCATCATGTGATTTTTAATGATGATCCCACGTGAACTATCATGTTATCTTTAATGATAATGATACCACGTAAACTATCATGCGAAATTTAACAATCGGTTCATGCTTAACTGCGTGCATTGTTGAAGTTTTCAAAGCTGGGAGCTCCAAAGCCAAATAGTCTAATGCATTTATCGCTTTTTCGAATCGTCTCTAATCTAGGATACTTATTTATTATTTGGGCGCCAAAGCCTCTGTCAATCGGAATGGAACAGAAAAAAAAAATTGAAAGTTGTGAAACCTCGCGGCTAAACACTACGGGAACTTTGCAGCAAAGTAAAACTGCAGGTGTCATCTTGTATAGACACGGCCATCGTAGTGGCCTTATTTAATTTTGCCGCGTCACACTGCGTTGATACGCTGTAAAAACCTATTTCCTGCAGTGTTACTAAATTAAGATGAATGATTATGTAATCATGGAAGATAAACGGACACTCTAACCTTCCCTGATTGCGTAAAATTTGGCTACTACTTATATATAGAGGCACTTTCAAACCTTCTAAAATATAAGTAATCTTTCGATTCCTTGTCGTTGGATATGAGAGTGTTAGGAAGATGAAAGGCTCGCTTATAGGAAAAGAATTCCTTTTTGTAATTAACTTGCTGTCTAAGTAAATTATTTACTGCTTTACTTTTGGAAACAAAAAAAATGAGGAAAAAAGTACTTTCAAAGGTGGCACACAGACAGAACTGATAACCTATTCAAACAATTTGGTTTTATCGACTGATTTGATTATCTGAATTGGTCACCTTAGTCTATGTAATTCTGAAGATGGTGTTTTGAGCGTCAGGGTGAATATCGAAGGGATTCCGGTCCAAAGTTCAGCTTTAAAATCTCTGTTCTGTGAAAATTCACAAATTTATTCGCGTCCTTGCGATTAGACATGAGACTGTTCGGTTATAGCCTTTGCAATTAGTTGGTTGTTGACCCGTTCCGTCGATCAGAGGCTTGTTTTTGGAATGATCATTTGTTTTTAATCAGTTTGCCGTTTAAGTTTCAGACAGACAGAACTTATAACATAACCAGCGTAAACTATATGTTTTTTGGAATTTAGACTTCGAGTGTTGGATCCACCACCACTGTCTGCATGCAATCTTTCATCTTTTTTTCAGAAACAAGCTATTTAAACTTATCTATAAACGCATTACAAGTACTTTAGCAGCAAGACCCTCAGAGCTTTATCAATAAATGTAGCTTAGCCTAGGATAGTTTTTCTAAACTCTAACATAAGGCAAACATCCTGAAAAGTAGCTTTGACAGGCCACAACCCTGTGGAATGAGCTGGCGCTTTTTCCCTTTATTTCAAACTTTTGCGTCTAATCTTCATCAGTTAATTTCAAGTTTGTGTTACGCTGGAAAGTAAAAAAAAAATTATCTGCAAATTAAATGGTAGTTATTAAAACGTGATACGTTTGGCATAAGAATTTTTGCCACGTGCAATTAAGACCGTGACTTCAGATTGCAGCAACAGTCTCTATGTTGTAAAAATGAGACGATGGAAGGGAGAAATTAAAAGAAGCATACTTTATGTAATCATTGTTGCTTCCCAGAGATTAGGGTAACCATGAGGGTTTCGAACTAGTTTCTTTAAATTATTTTCATTATTATATTACTGCGCATATTCTAATCCGCATTTAAAAAAGAAAGAATAAAAAAAAAATTATTTGAACAAATGACGAGTACTCTAGAGAAAGGAACAAAAACATAGCACTCACGCAATACGTTTACCTACAAAACACGTTTACTTATTCATCTGGAACTGTTTGAGCCGAACTGCGAAACTGATTAATAACTTGGCCCATGGAGGCCTCCAAAATGTTTTGATTGCTCACTTATGTACCTGTGTGTGGCAACAAGTGTCATTCTTCTAGAGCGGTCCAGTGTAGTAGTGGCGCCTAAATATAGAGAACCTCTCCGGCCGCTTGACCGGGCTTTGTAAAGGATCAGTTTGTGCGCTTTGCGTGTTTGCATTAAATTTTTGTCGGTCGGCTTTTTTCACGGCAGTGGGAGGTAGGGGTGTGTGGCTTAGACAAACTAGCAATGATTATCCGCACAATCGAGTTTCTGCGTATTTTTCTTCTCTTTAAATCTTAACCTCCCTTATTTTTCAATGTAGAAAGATAGCTTCCTTCTGGCTATTCTGGCTATAAAGTCTGGTTTTTGCGATGCAAACTATGTCGGGTATACCTTCCGACACCTCTATCAGCGCGTTGAGGAACACAAAGGATCGTTTTCAATCGATAATCACTTTAAAGAGCAATATGTAACATTTCAAAGTGACACATATCGGGCTATTAAGATCTTGAGAAAGTGCCAAAGTAAATTTGATTGCCTGATCTATGAAATGCCCCTTACAGAGGAGCAAAAGCTTGTCCCAAATAACTTATCCCATGGGGGGCTCCAAACTGTTTTGATTGCTCGCTTATTTACCTGCCTGTGGCGACAAGTGTCATTCTTCTAAAGCGGTCCATTGTAGTAGTTGTGACTAAATATAGAGACCATCCGGCGGCTTGACCGGGCTTTGTAAGAATCAGTTTGTGCGCTTTGTGTCTTTGCATTAAATTTTTGTCGGTCGGCTTTTTTCACGGCGGTAGGCGGTAGAGGGTGTGGCTTAGACCAACTAGCACTGAGTCAACACAATCGAGTGTCTGCGTATTTTTCTTCTCTTTAAATCTTATCCTCCCTTATTTTTTAATGTAGGAAGATAACTTCCCTCTGGATATTCTGGCTATAAAGTCTGATATTTGCAGTGCAAACTATGTCGCGTATACATTCCGACGCCTCTATCAGCTCCTCGAGGAACATAAAGGATCGTCGGTTTTCAATCGGTAATCACCGTAACACTTAAAGAGCAACATGGAACATTCCCAAGTGACACATATCGTGGTTTTAAGAACTCGATAAAGTGCCAAAGTAAATTTGATTGCCTGATCTATGAAATGCCCCTTACAGAGGAGCAAAAACTAACTTCCCCGCATTGTCCACTCAAGCTCCAAATGGAGCATGACAGGTCGAACAAACGATCGCAAGCTATTCAACGTTAACTCGCCCTGATAAGACGCCTTCACCGCATGTTAGAAACTGTCTGAATTACCTAACAAATATGAATAACTGAGTTGCGTTTGAAATCATGAACCGACATTTACCGACAAGAAACAAACGTGTTAAGTAATTAAATGTTATCATCAGGAATAGTTTGAGCGGAACGAAAACATTGTCAGACAATTAACTTTTTCTTTTGTAAACGTCATAGAGGGCTCTGTGATGCGCAATTAGCCCGCGTGCGCACGAGACTTCGTAAGCAAGTTTATCGCGATTTTCAATTAATGTGTTAGTTTTTAATTTTTGAGTCGCCATTCTCGAGGTTCTTAGTTTTTTTTTTTTTTTCTGAGTTTACCGTGTTACTGTTTTACCGTTGTCCACTCGCTTCCGAACAAAATGGTGTTCAGCAACGAGACAGACGAACTTTTGTGCATGTTTTGTCTGAGTGCCGGATTTTTACTCGCAGATTGAACAAAAGATTCATTCTTTAGACAGTGTAATCATCGGCTTAAGTGAAATGAAACGGCTTCTATTCAGATATAAATATATGCATTTTAATTTATCTGAAGCTGGCCCTCTGGGGCAACCTACAAAGATGAATTACCATGAACACCATTTTCACCTCAGCTTTTAAAAACTAACACATTAATTGAAATAATTTGGATATATCAACAAAGTTGAAATGGTAAATTGGCCACCGTAATGATTACAAAAGCTGGTTTACATTAATCAAAATCAAAAGCTGATTACATTAATTGAAAATCGTGATAAACTTGCTAAAGAGAAGAAAAATACGCAGAAACTCGATTGTGCGGATAATCATTGCTAGTTTGTCTAAGCCACACACCCCTACCTCCCACTGCCGTGAAAAAAGCCGACCGACAAAAATTTAATGCAAACACGCAAAGCGCACAAACTGATCCTTTACAAAGCCCGGTCAAGCGGCCGGAGATGTTCTCTATATTTAGGCGCCACTACTACACTGGACCGCTCTAGAAGAATGACACTTGTTGCCACACACAGGTACATAAGTGAGCAATCAAAACATTTTGGAGGCCTCCATGGGCCAAGTTATTAATCAGTTTCGCAGTTCGGCTCAAACAGTTCCAGATGAATAAGTAAACGTGTTTTGTAGGTAAACGTATTGCGTGAGTGCTATGTTTTTGTTCCTTTCTCTAGAGTACTCGTCATTTGTTCAAATAATTTTTTTTTTATTCTTTCTTTTTTAAATGCGGATTAGAATATGCGCAGTAATATAATAATGAAAATAATTTAAAGAAACTAGTTCGAAACCCTCATGGTTACCCTAATCTCTGGGAAGCAACAATGATTACATAAAGTATGCTTCTTTTAATTTCTCCCTTCCATCGTCTCATTTTTACAACATAGAGACTGTTGCTGCAATCTGAAGTCACGGTCTTAATTGCACGTGGCAAAAATTCTTATGCCAAACGTATCACGTTTTAATAACTACCATTTAATTTGCAGATAATTTTTTTTTTACTTTCCAGCGTAACACAAACTTGAAATTAACTGATGAAGATTAGACGCAAAAGTTTGAAATAAAGGGAAAAAGCGCCAGCTCATTCCACAGGGTTGTGGCCTGTCAAAGCTACTTTTCAGGATGTTTGCCTTATGTTAGAGTTTAGAAAAACTATCCTAGGCTAAGCTACATTTATTGATAAAGCTCTGAGGGTCTTGCTGCTAAAGTACTTGTAATGCGTTTATAGATAAGTTTAAATAGCTTGTTTCTGAAAAAAAGATGAAAGATTGCATGCAGACAGTGGTGGTGGATCCAACACTCGAAGTCTAAATTCCAAAAAACATATAGTTTACGCTGGTTATGTTATAAGTTCTGTCTGTCTGAAACTTAAACGACAAACTGATTAAAAACAAATGATCATTCCAAAAACAAGCCTCTGATCGACGGAACGGGTCAACAACCAACTAATTGCAAAGGCTATAACCGAACAGTCTCATGTCTAATCGCAAGGACGCGAATAAATTTGTGAATTTTCACAGAACAGAGATTTTAAAGCTGAACTTTGGACCGGAATCCCTTCGATATTCACCCTGACGCTCAAAACACCATCTTCAGAATTACATAGACTAAGGTGACCAATTCAGATAATCAAATCAGTCGATAAAACCAAATTGTTTGAATAGGTTATCAGTTCTGTCTGTGTGCCACCTTTGAAAGTACTTTTTTCCTCATTTTTTTTGTTTCCAAAAGTAAAGCAGTAAATAATTTACTTAGACAGCAAGTTAATTACAAAAAGGAATTCTTTTCCTATAAGCGAGCCTTTCATCTTCCTAACACTCTCATATCCAACGACAAGGAATCGAAAGATTACTTATATTTTAGAAGGTTTGAAAGTGCCTCTATATATAAGTAGTAGCCAAATTTTACGCAATCAGGGAAGGTTAGAGTGTCCGTTTATCTTCCATGATTACATAATCATTCATCTTAATTTAGTAACACTGCAGGAAATAGGTTTTTACAGCGTATCAACGCAGTGTGACGCGGCAAAATTAAATAAGGCCACTACGATGGCCGTGTCTATACAAGATGACACCTGCAGTTTTACTTTGCTGCAAAGTTCCCGTAGTGTTTAGTCGCGAGGTTTCACAACTTTCAATTTTTTTTTTCTGTTCCATTCCGATTGACAGAGGCTTTGGCGCCCAAATAATAAATAAGTATCCTAGATTAGAGACGATTCGAAAAAGCGATAAATGCATTAGACTATTTGGCTTTGGAGCTCCCAGCTTTGAAAACTTCAACAATGCACGCAGTTAAGCATGAACCGATTGTTAAATTTCGCATGATAGTTTACGTGGTATCATTATCATTAAAGATAACATGATAGTTCACGTGGGATCATCATTAAAAATCACATGATGGTTCACGTGAGATTATCATTATCAATGACTCTTTGTTTGTTCTATTTAGCTTTAAAATCAATCCACCCTAACACTGCAGTCAGTTCAGCTTGGTCGGCGACGGAGTGAACTACAACAGATAATCTTAAACCCGAAATCAAGTTTTGAGAATCAAGCCATTTATCCTCAACATGTCTCATTCAAAGCAAGTAAGTGAATTCAAGTAATTAACTAAGCAAAGACAGTTGCAACTGAATGTACCCCGCTAACAAGGAATAACATAAAATCGTCTTAACGCAAACCGCTATGCCACACTCAAAACATGCTCTGCAAATGTCACTGACCTGACACTAATTCAAGTATAGCAGTGATCCTGGCAGGTGAGCTGTAATTTTAGCAATTACAGAAAAGAGGCTTTGAAAAATGAAGGTTTCCACAGGATTAAACCTCGTGCCTCCTAGATACCAGTTGGGTGCTGCTACTAACTAACTAGAAGTCCGCGCGTTGGGAGCGAGGCAAATTTTTGACGGTTATTTCCTTTCCCGTGAAGGAATCTGACCTCATTTTTTAATGAAATGAATTTCATTTGACCAGCGGATGAAAATTAAATAAAGCAATGATCCTCGTAGGTAACTTTCAATTTTTCTGGGTGTTCTGACATGTTCTCAAGTAGGATTCTCAATTGCAAAGGGAAAAGTTATTGGAACAGATGCATGCCCCACATACCACAGACAGAAACATGCCATACGAAGAACTATTGATCCTATTGTTAAGCCTAACTAGTTAACCCCACTTCATGTGCCGGTCAGTCATGGGCTCATTTAATTCATTTTGCATTTCTTAGAGCTTCCAACTCACCTTGGAGCGAAATTCAGTCTAGTGTTTTTATCTGATGTACTAAACTTTTACCGTTCAAGGAAAAATTTTAAAAGGCGGTCAAAGAGTAAGAAAATCAAATTCATAGCCAAACACGCACAAATGGTGTTAGGCGCTTCGTGATGATTTGATATGGCTCAAGGGGCTCAAGATACATCTTAATTGTAGAAAAAAAAAAACTACCATTATTTGAAGTAATGTGTAACAATACATGTAATCGCTGGGAAATCAGCTAAAGTCTCAGAATTATTTATGTCAGTTAAAATGTTTTTTTTTTTCCTTTTTCTTTTTACTTCTTTAGGGTATCACAAACGAAATGAGGACGAAATTCCATATGGAAGGCAGTGTCAATGGCCATGAATTCACGATCGAGGGTGAAGGAATTGGAAACCCTTACGAGTAAGTGTCTCTTAATTAAAAAAACAACATCTTAGATTATTTCATTGCCATGCATAACAAACAAGAGGACATCAGGGGATAGAGAATGAGGATTCTGCCCAAAAATTAATCAGAAGTTTTTCAGTCATAAACCATGAGCTTGTTTCTATCCAAGTTTGCAAATTACCTATGGTCCATGACATCGACTTCTTCATCAACTTCAAGAATCAGGCGAGAAGCTCAGCCACAACTAAACTCATTTACTCTCATTTACTCATTAATCTCTTACATGAAAGGTTGTGCAGTATTGTCTTATCGAGTTCAAGTTGTGATAATAAATATTTGGTTCCCTCTACTGAATTCTCGTGCATTTCCAGTTATACATGAGCCGTTTCTGAAAACAATTTCCAACACACTTTTCATCTTTTCATCTTTAGGGGGACACAGATGAGCGAATTATGCATCATCAAGCCTAAGGGAAAACCCCTTCCATTCTCCTTTGACATATTGTCGACAGCGTTTCAATATGGAAACAGATGCTTCACTAAGTATCCTCCAGGCATGACTGACTATTTCAAGCAGTCCTATCCAGATGGAATGTCATATGAAAGGTCATTCATATTTGAGGATGGAGGAGTTGCCACAGCCAGTTGGAACGTTCGGTATAAATGTAATTTCTTGCATGGCAGTTAGAGAACATTTTTAAAAGAAATGAGATCTTCAAGAATATTTCTGACATAGAGCAGGGAGTGGCCGTTTTGAAGATGCAATTTAGTTGTGATTCTCTCCCAAAGATTCATTTTGTCGACACACAGGTTGGGAAAAACTACATAAAAAATATTGTAACCTGAGGATATGCAGCTTACTTCAGTTTGAAAGGAGTTTTGGCCTCATCATGTAAGACGACATTTGTGAGTAAGAGGGCTAAAACTGGAAAATGACTAAATTTATGACTAGGATTTTTAAGCATTGCTCTACAGGGTATGCACATTGCAGTATTATTATTTGACGCATCTGTAAGATTGATTTAACTTTTATTTTTAACTGATACCCCAAAGTTTTCTCAATTTTGCAGTCTCGAAGGAAATTGCTTCATCCACAATTGCATCTATCATGGCGTAAACTTTCCCGCTGATGGACCCATAATGAAAAAGAAGTCAATTGGCTGGGATAAGTCCTTCGAAAAAATGACTGTGTCTAAAGAGCTGTTGAGAGGTGATGTGACTGAGTTTCTTCTACTCGAAGGTGGTGGTTACCACAGATGCCAGTTTCACTCTACTTACAAGTAAGATTTTTTTGTCTGCGTCAGCTCGGACGATTGTGAAACGTCCGTTTTGAATATATGGCTCCCTTCAGTTTTGTGTGTCCCAAAATTAAAGAAGTTAAAGAGAACCCAGAGATGAGGAGGGCCTCAACAGAAAGGCAGAGTAAAAATTCATCTGAAGAAAAATATTCGGTATCGAATGAGTGAACTCTACAAGTATGGGTGATGGACAAAATAACTATTGAATGATCAAATGAATTGTTGAGTAAATTACTAAATTAAATTGCTATAAAATTACTAAATACTGAGTAAATTAAAGGCAAAGTTGTATTAGAGGTGTTCATAAAGCAAGTGTTGTCTATTTTTTCGTAGTTGTTTTTAATTGTTCTTTCGTTTTTTTTTTTGTTTCTTAGCCCTTGTTTTTTATTCTTTTAATTATTTTCTTTTTTGCACAGACCAGAGAAGCCGGTCACACTGCCCCCGAATCATGTTATAGAACATCACATTGTGAGGACCGACCTGGGCCATAAGGAAAAAGGTTTTACGGTCAAGCTGGAAGAACATGCTGCGGCTCACGTTAACCCTTTGAAGGTTAAATAACTCTTTGTAAGATGGAAGCATTTTCATTACTTACAATCAATGCCCTGAATTCATTGTAACTCGAATCAGGTCAGTTGAATAATAAAAAGAAAATTGATATAATAAACTGTGTATTGTCATTATCTTATTTCGTGCGGCCATAAATGCTTCCTGAGACTAAAAAGTGGGAGCACATGTATTGCAGACTTATTTGCAACTATTTTCCATGACTGCCTACACATAGTTAGACGCCCACAACTCGTTTTCAATAACTGTCATCCTCTCTATCGGGTCATGTAATAGGAGAGTCAATTGGTCAGCGCCGGAAACTAAATGAACTGCCAGCCAGAAGAGCGAAGACTCTATTCAATTTATCGCTGAATGAAAGCGATGACACAGAGAAACTGAGAAGAAATTTTTTTAAAAAAGCAAACGAGAAATAGCGTTATGCTAGCTGAAGGCTCAAATCGTAGATTGGTACTGAAGGGGGGACATTGAAGTTTGCGGTGTTGCTTGTCGACCCTTTTTTAATGCGGTATGGAGGTGAAGAACTGTCAGTTCGCAAGTTTTAGTAAGGTTTAACTCTTAACTCTAAGAGTGACCAGCATCTAACTTCTCTTCACAGCAACATCTGAATTAAGCATTAAGGTCAGGAGAATAAAGCAAATGATATCTAGTTTTAGCATGATAATAGACTGAACGGTGCGTAACTCAGGGAAAATTTTCACAGGTTAGAAACATAATTTCTCTCACCACGAAAAAAGGTATGTGCCACTCGTAAATCACTTGTAGAAACATATGATCATTTTATCCATAGCAGGAATCCTAAAATTGCGCGAGATAGGTATCTAACAATCCGATGAAAGAGAATCCTAAACATGCACGAGATAGGAACACAATAATGCAATGATAAAGACTTAAAAGCGTGCGAGATAGGTACCTTTCTCCTGCACTTTTAGGATTGTTATGTACCTAACAATCCAATGAAGGAGAATCTGAAGAGTGCTCGAGACAGGAACATAACCATCCGATGAAAGAAAGTCCTAAAAGTGCTCGAGGTAGGAACGTAACAATCCAATGAAAGAGAATTTTAAAAGTGCTCGAGAGGCTCGTAACAATCCAACAATAGAGAATCCTGAAAGGCACGGAATAGGAACATAGCAATCCAACAATAGAGAATCCTAAAACTGCGCGAGATAGGTACCTAACAATCAAGTGAAAGGGAATCTTAAAAGTGTGCGAGATAGGAACGTAACAATCCAACAAAAGAGATCCTAAAAGTGCACAAGATAGGTACGTGACAACCCAATGAAAGGAAATCCTAAAAGTGTGCGAGATAGGAACGTAACAATCCAATAAAAGAGAATCCTAAAAGTGCGCGATATAGGAAGGTAAGAATCCAATGATGGAGTGTCCTAAAAGTGTACCGGATAGGAACGTAACAATCCAATTAAAGAGAATCCTAAAAGTGCCCGACATAGGAACGCAACAATCCAACAAAAGAGAATCCTTAAAGCTTGCGAGATAAGAACGTGACATTCCAATGAAAAAAATCCTAAAAGTGCTTGAGATAGAAAAGTAAAAATCGAATGAGAGAGTCATAAAAGGCGCGAGATAGGAACGTAACAATCCAATGAAAGAGAATCCTAAAAGTGTGAGAGATAGGTACGTAACAATCCAATGATGGAGAATCCTAAAAGTGTGCGAGATAAGAACGTAACAATCCAAAGAAAGGGAGCGTGCGAGATAGATACGTAACGATTCAATAAAGAAGCATTCTAGAAGTCCGCGAAATAGTTACGTACCTAGCGTCCAAGGATAGAGAGCCCTAAAAATTTGCATGTTAGTGCGTAACATTCCAATGAAAGAAAATTCTAAAAGTGTGCGAGATAGGTACGTAACAATGAAAAGAATCCTAAAAGTGCGTGAGATAGGTACCTAACAATCAAATGATAGATAGTCCTAAAACTGCACGAGATAGGGACGTAACAGTCCAATAAAGGAGAATCCTATAAGTGCGTGACATAGGTACATAAAAAATCCAAGGATAAAAAATCTTAAAAGTGTGCGAGATAGGACGTAACAGTCCAATAAGAGAAAATCTTAAAAGTGCGCGTGATAGCTACCTAAACTCCAGTGATAGAGAGTTCTAAAAGTGTGCGAGATAGGAACGTAACAGTCCAGTAAAGGAGAATCCTATAAGTGCACGAGATAGGTACCTAACAATCTTATGATATAGAGTCCTAAAAGGCGCGAGATAGGAACGTAACAGTCCAGTAAAAGAGAATCCTAGAAGTGCACACGATGGGTATCTAACAATCCAATGATAGAGAATCCTAAAAGCGCGCGGGAAAGGAACGTAACAGTCAAATGAAAGAGGATCCTAAAAGAGCTCGAGATAGGAACGTAACAGTCCAATGAAAGAGGTTCATAAAAGGCGCGAGATAGGAACGTAACAATCCAGCGAAAGAGAATCCTGAAAGGCGCGAGATAGGAACGCAACAATCCAATGATATAGAGCCCTAAAAGTGTGCGAGATAGGTACGTAACGATTCAATAAAAGAGAATCCTAAAAGTGTGCGAGATAGGTACCTAACAATCCAATAATAGAGAATCCTAAAAATGCGCGAGTTAGTACAAAACAATCCCGGTAATGAAAGAAAATCCTAAAATTACGCGAGATAGGTGCGTAACAATCCAATGATAGAGAGCCTTAAAATGCGCGAGATGAGTACCTAACAATGCAACTGATAGAGAATCCTTAACAGTGCGCAAGTTAGTACCTAACAATTCGATCCAACAAAAGAGAATCCTAAAAGTACGCGAGATAGGTACGTAACAAAGAAAAATGACATCAGTTGTGATGAACAATCTCCTAACGTCAAAAATCATCTTAGGCTCTGCTGCTTGAATGCTAGATCAATTAAAAACAAATCTGCGGATTTTGTTTGCTATGCAGCATCCACCGGTGCGGACATTTACATATTTACAGAAACATGGTTGACGGAACGTGACATGGCACATAGAGCTGAACTTACTCTGCCTGGTTTCAAGCTGCTCGATCAACCGCGTCTTGGAAGGACTGGTGGTGGACTTGCACTCTTAATAAAGAGCGGCATAGATGCCAAGAAAATGGACGGTGGTGAGCGTAGATCTTTCGAATTTTTTGAATGGACTCTGCGTTATGGTTCAAATAGCTTGAGAATTGCTGTCATCTATCGTATACCATATTCTCAAGCCCATCCAGTCACCACTAGTGTTTTCTTTGATGAATTCATAACTTACCTCGAGTCGATCATCATGTCTCCTGAGCCGTTGCTGATAACGGGTGATTTCAATATTCATGTCGACGTACATACTGACTCTGATGCTTCTCGTTTTCAAGATTTACTATCGTCTATGGGCCTTCAACAGCACGTGGATAAATCTACACATATATCTGGGCACACCTTAGACTTAATGATTACTCGTTGCTCGGATTCATTTCTTACAGCCAAACCTATGACTGACTACTTGTTTTCAGACCATTTTACTGTTCTTTGCGATCTTGCCTTAAGTAAACCATCTCCCAAAAATGAGCAAATATCATATAGAAAACTGAAGGCAATCAAGATTGAGGATTTTAAACAAGATCTGTCTACCTCTGAGCTTTGTAATTACAGTCCAGATTCGCTTAACGATCTCGTTGAATGCTATAACGATACCTTGTCCCAAGTGCTCGAGAGACATGCTCCACTTCGATCCAAAGTTATACGATCTCGACCTCTGGTTCCTTGGTTCAATGAAGATATAAAAAATGCCCGCCGTGAAAAACGGAAAGCAGAAAGAAAATGGCGACGCTCTGGCAAACACGACGATATGTTGTCAAACAAAAAGATCAAGAATACGACAAATCGATTAATGAACGAAGCTCGAAGCCAATACTATCATGACTTCATTAATGATAACAGTTCAAACCAAAAAAAGCTCTTTGCAGCTGCGAATACTCTTTTGAATCAAAGGAAAAAGAACACTGTGCTACCACCTTGCGATGATAAGCTTGAATTAGCTGATAGGATGGGCTCGTACTTTGTTCAAAAAATCACTGATATTGGTACAAGACTCGACGTTATGGCTCAAGATCTTTCCACTGACCCGCTTTCAAACTGTACATTGTCACCAACCCCCAAATTTAGTAAATTTACAGCACTTTCTGAACTCGAAGTACGGAAACTTATCGAAGGTAGCGCAAAGAAAAGCTGTTCTTTTGATCCGATGCCTACCTCACTGGTTTTTAGCTGCATTGATGTCCTGCTTCCCGTGATCACAAAAATGATAAATCTATCCCTCGTGGATGGTGTGTTTGCTGATGTCTGGAAATGTGCACTTGTTAAGCCGTTGCTTAAAAAAGCTGGTCTTGATCCACTTCTTAGTAACTACAGACCTGTTAGTAATTTGCCATACATATCGAAGCTCACCGAAAAGGCGGTGTATAATCAACTTCATTTACACATGATAGACAATTCTGTTTATCCAGAAATGCAATCATCTTACAGAAAAGGACATAGTACCGAAACAGCGCTTCTTCGGGTTGTTAACGATATCTTAATGAAGATGAATTCACAAGAGGTCACTCTTCTTGTCATGTTGGATCTTAGTGCCGCCTTCGACACTGTTAATCATGATATACTGATCAAACGTCTCCACGAAGAATTAGGTATTGCTGATTCTGCCCTGAGCTGGTTTGAGTCATATCTCCATAACAGGATGCAAAAAGTTGACATCGAGGGATCGATATCTAAACCATTCGATTTAGGCTGCGGTGTTCCTCAAGGGTCGTGTCTTGGACCGATTCTATTTATTATATATGCATCTAAGCTCTTTAAGATCATTGAACACGAGCTCCCTTGTGCTCATTGTTATGCTGATGACACCCAGTTATATCTGAGTTTTAAACCTAATACTACATCTCAAGACCAAGCCTTGCAAGCAATGGAGAACTGTATTGGAAAGATCAGGAAGTGGATGATTCATGATAGACTGTTAATTAATGATAGCAAGACTGAACTGATTTTACTAGGCTCAAAACAACAATTATCTAAACTACAGCCAATCAGTATCTCCGTTGGCAACTCGGTAATTAATAATAGCTCCGAGGTAAAAAATCTAGGCTGTTGGTTGGATGCTAACCTAAGCATGTCTAAGCATATTACAAATATTTGCAAATCTGCATTCTTTTATCTTCATAACATTAGAAGCATTAAGAAATATTTACACGAAGACAGTCTCCATACTTTAGTTCATGCGTTTATAACGAATAGATTAGATTATTGTAACAGTCTTTTGTATGGTGCCTCAAAGGAACTGATAGCTAAAGTACAACGTGTACAGAATGCAGCCGCAAGACTGCTATTGAACGTTGGAAGGTAATCGCATATTACTCCTATTCTATATGAGTTACACTGGCTTCCAATCCAGGCTCGCATTAAATTTAAAATTCTTCTACTTACTTTTAAAGCGCTTCATAATTTACTTCCGTCATATATTAACAGCCTCATATCTATTAAATCAAAATCTTCTTATAGTCTTCGATCTAATGACAGTCTTTACTTAGAGCCCCCTAAGGGTAAGATGCTGAAGACATTTGGTGATCGATCTTTTCAGGCAGCAGCACCATACTTATGGAACAGACTTCCTCATGAAATTAAAATGATTAAGTGTTTGGATAAATTTAAAAAAGCTATTAAAACATTTCTGTTTAATGAAGCTTTTTGTAATCATTAACTTAGATATATTACTTTAAAATAATTTATTCTTATGTATTTTTAGCTACCAATACTATTGTTAATTTTTATTTAGATATATAAGGTTTTTAATTTTTATTCAGTGTAAAGCACTATTGATCTGTACATGTAAATAGGGCTATACAAATAATTAAAATTTATTTATTATTTATTTATTTATTTATTGACAAAGGAAATGAGGTTAGGCAAAGTCACGGTTAAAAATTGACTTATAGTCGACATTTAGTGAATAAAGATATAATAAGTATTCCAGAAAAGAAAGGCAATGACCTATTAGTTCATTACCCCAGCAGATTTTAGGTGGGACTATTAAAATCATGTCAGACAATTAAGGCTTTCTTTCGTGCAATATTTTAAAACTATTTCATAATTTAGGGCTCAAAATATAGTTTGATTGTTGGCTTATTTGCGTGTTTATGGATTCGCTCATCGTCTTCCTTGCGCGGCTTATAACAGTAAAGGTGCCTACATGTTGGGTATCGCATCTTCAGACCCTCGTTAACCCCTCGGCGATGGCGTGGGTTAGCGTAACAGCGAGCTGCTTGGCCGAGTTGTAGTTTGAATTCAGGAAGTGTGTTGATAAATTGTCTATTAGATGATTTTTCGAAATCGGCTGTGGAGCAAGGGCGTGATCCAATAGTTATAATCAATCACTTTAAGGGAGTATATTTCTTCTCCTGAAATTCGAGCCTCTCTTATTTCCCTATACAGAAATAAGGTATTTCAATAGACATGCAAAGGAAGAGTGCAGTTTGAGTTACATTCGTTTCACAAAACGTGCAATCAAGTTTCCTGTAATCAAGTTTAATGTCTTTGCGTGGGGCATGGTTGCCCATATTGCCCGAGCCAGACGCTCATATAATCGCAAGACAACACCCACCCATCCCACCCCAGGGGAGGACATCCATCACACAGTAATCTCGTGCGTGGGAAATTAACGTCTCCTACCCCTAACCCTGCAGGAGACGGGGCCTCCATTCATTCGTCCCTATCCGAGAAGACTAGAATATCTAAACTATTTCTTGATTTTATAGAAAGGCAGCATATTCTTCTCAATTATTTTAAGACCTTGGGTGTTGGTCCGGCCGGGACCAATCGCTTTGTCGATCTTGTTTACATTTGTTTTTGCTTCTTAGCCATTGCTTTCTTAGCGTATGTGACCTGAATGTAAAAAGCAAATTGAGGGTTTTATTTGGTTTCATCAGTAAATTCTCTTTTGTATTTTGAATATTCAGGGGAATGTTTCTATTTTCACGAGCTTTAAACTGCATGGAATCGCTCAATAGCCCGGTTGGGAAAAGGAAAACTTTTGGGAAAGAGCAGAAGTCTCGCGGGAACTGACTTTGGAAAGTATGGGATTGATGATCTTTCTAGTTCTAAACTTTACCACCGCGAATCGAAAACATAGATATCAAAAAAAGTTGCCGTTTTCAGAGATGAGAAAGGGTTGTGAGCGGCTCGTGGTAATTGTGGGTAGTATTAAAAATGAGAAGTTTCAAACGAATCGACAATACTTTTCTTCCCAGTTTTAAGTGTCAAGGAGTATTCATAGCTGTACGAATTGAGGGAATATGACACTACACAGTTGATTTTATTAATGGTGATTTTTATTTTCAACTGACCTGATTCGTATGACAATGAATTCAAGACTTTTCGTGGAAGTAATGAAAATGCTTTAACCCCAGTTACGAAGGGTTGATATGAGCCACAGCAATTTCATCCAGCTGGACCCTCTTGCCATCATTATTAAGGTCGATCCTCGCAATGCGATGTTCTACGACGTGGCTCGGAGGCAGTGTGGCCAGCTGGTTTGTATTTTGTTTTCAAAACAAATATAAAACATGCCTAATTCGTTCCCCCATGAGTGCTAGTTTTATATGTTACTTCATGAACTGATCACGGCTATAACTATGATTATTTTTTTCCACAGTGTTGTTCAACCAGTTTTTGATATTCATTATCTTTTATTTTATTTTTCTCATCTTCCTACGCATCTTTAAGTGACTAATGGAGGGAATGAAAAGCTCTTAGCTAAAAGGACCTGATCACATTACAAACTGTCTTTTAGTATCTCGAGAAGAATCTTATTCGATACAAACATTTTACTGACGTGGGAAAGAAGTATTGAGCCGTTTCTCCGGGCCCTTTTTTTATTCCTGCGTTCTATTCGGTAGTTTTAATTCCGTAAAATTCAAAAGAGGAGATTCAAATGCTTTACAGCGACAATATCCAACCGTTGCAGCTGCTACAGAAACAAAGTAGTCACTTGTAGGAAGTGTGATACTTGCAACTGTGATAACCGCCTCCTTAAGTGGTAAGAACATAGTCACATCACCTCTCAGTATGTTGTTAGAGACGGTCATTTTCTCAAATGACGGGTCCCAGGAAATTGTCTTCTTTTGCTCTATGGGTCCGTCAATGGGAAGGTTTATGCATAGAGTTGTGAATTAAGCAATCCCTCTGGAGACTGTAAAACTGAGAGAAGTTTCAGAGATCATTTAAAGAAAAATTAGATTACCCTTGTATCCACTAAGTGAGATAATTAGACTGCAATTTGTATCCCTTGTAGAATGATGATTCAAAGTCTTTATTTTTTAAATATTTCCGTGACGAATTTTTCCAAATTAAACCCAGTTTCTCACAGATATCAGCCTATTTTGTTTTAAGGCTCAATCAACTTTCAAAATGAAGTAGTCTGAATTTTCTCAGGTCTCTTTGCTTTTTCTGTAGTTTCCATCTCCTGTAGGTCATACGGAATGCTTTCTCGGGAGAGATTTACAAATTTTTACTTTCAAAAGCGCCGTTCCCTCCTCCGTGTAAAGAATTAATCTTCAAGAAAATGATTACTATAGTAAAAATGACTTTATACCTAATATGCCCTCTGGCTGTCGCAACCAACCATCCCATCACCCAAAATGAATGTCCTTTCATATCACATTCCAGCTAGAAAGACTAGCTTGAAATATAGTGGGGCATACCCTCAGGATGTATAGGTAATCGCATGGGGCCGAATAAAATTAACGATTAATATCTCGCGTGTATGTTGTCAGAAGTTGCTGATATTGCCCTCGTCGCTTCGCGCTAGTGTTCGGTCAAGGACATCGCTCTCGTACTCTTCTAAATTTGCTTCGAAGTTTCTTTAATTCGCCCACTTTTTAAAAACGTTCTTCCAGTACTCCGTACTTTTCCTCGTGTTTTAGTTTTCACTCTTGTCTTTTAATTGTTCGATATATTCCTCGTCAACTATCTCGAAACGAGACGCCATTGGTACAGAAAGTCTTAAGCAAAAACTTTATCGATAGCATAGGCCGTTGCTAGGCAACCTGAGTACTAATCATGAGCTAGTGATTTTGCCCTCTTCTCAAGCAAAATTAAGAAAAAATACCCTCTTCATTTACCAATCAGCATTCAATAATTTTGCCCTCTATTTTATTAACTTAGTAAAGCATCTGATCTGTTTACATATCTTCTATATTCGCAAGTTATGCGATTGGCCAGTTCGTCGTATCTTACTGAACGTGAATACCTTCAAAACTCGGACTGTTCATTTCGTTTTCGGCTTTGGTGATTTTCGTCTCTGCTCGTGTTAAAATAATGCCAACTACTGCGCTTGGTATATTTATGAACCCTCTGTTGCAACTTTTCGGCTCGCTTGTCCCAAAATTTTACTTCCAATTAACGAAAAAGAGGTAGAGAGATGTCCAAGAAATAGTTAGGCATTGTACAAATTGGCAGATGGCGTGACAGCTTCAGCTCAGCTCGGTGATTTGTACTCTGATAATACACGTTCTTTCGATCAATGACAGCGTGCGTTGTATCCGAACTTTATTTCGTCGCGTAGAATACACTGAATGCAAATATGCTTTCCAATTTGAGTTGCCATCGTTCTGGACTCACTAGACTCGTGTTCATGTGGAAACACAATGGGGATTATTACATGTGTGAGAAGCTAGTGAGTTCAGAACAATGGCAACTCAAATTGGACGCCATATTTGCATTTAACGTATGCCTATTGTTCTCGGGACATTCACTTGCAGTCGCGAAAAAATTAGAGATCTGTAAAATTAGCGGCGAAAGGTATTCTGGAGAGCTTTGATCGGTCAAGGATTAAGCGCACATTCCTCCTCAGGGAGTATTGCTTGACCTCATTAACTTGTCAAGGCGTAGCTACGACACAATGCGCTAGTTTCTCTCCACCAGTCGGCAAGCAAAACAAACCATATGTGAAGCGCTGCGAACCGATTGATGTCAACTGAGAATATTCAGCAGACGCCCAAAAAGATCAGTAAACCTTCCACTACGGTGAATATCAGTTGTTGCAGTCTTTGCAGATCAGTTGAAGAAGTAACTTACCCGAAGAACATATATGCGGAAATTGCGCATTGCTCGCCGCTGCTGGTCACGAGGACATTATGGCCGGCCTTTGAGACGAAAAAATTTTTGCCACAGCTACTATGTAAGATCTTTCGAAAGACGTTCTTTTCGAAACAGTGAAGCAGTATACATTGATATCACCATCTGTGCCACGCACAAGAGTACAAGGGAATTTGAGAGAAGAGACTGACGTGGTTTAAATTTCGTTTCAGTACTAACACAAAGGCAGTCTTTGCCAGGAAAAGAGGTAAACAACTGTTTGTTCGATAGTGTTTTGCCAGATTTGTTTTTAGTTACGTCTTGACGGTCCCAGATACTTTTTTACCGCTTCCGAGTTGCGAGTATTTTTACGAAAGGTGATAAATGCATTTCAGAATGAGCTACCTTTGATTGAGTCAGCCGCTGTCGGAAATGTTTGGGAAGATGTCCAAGACCAAGAAAATTCGTACACACATTTCGTTCAGCCGAAGAGAAAAAAAAATGCGCCAGCGATCGTGTGTACTTGTTCGCTTTCCTTTGTTTACATAACTTAACGTGCCAGTGTTCATTCCGGATCACAAATAAACCAACGGCTGCCGGTTCTCCTTCTTATTTTGTCTTTAATAAAGGCTTTGAAAGGCAAAACAACAATAATAACTGGACTGAGGTCACAATAGCTACTCCGAGATATAGCGACTTGAAGGCCGCTGTAAAATATGCCGACCTGAACAACGATAACGTCGATTTGAAGATGTCAAAGGAAATGAGGCAAAATTAGAGCAATCAAAAGACTCGTCCCCAAGGAATATTTTAGCTCTGTAAACACATGACCAGCCCTAACAAGGGTTTCCCTTCTCTCACTCTATCACTCCAGGGGGGGGGGGGGGCGGGGGGGGGGAATGAGAGACACTGAGAAAACTCAGCGTTATTTTCAGCCATAGGGCATTGCGTTTGGGAATTAAGAACGAGTCTCTGTCAGAATCAAACAACTTAAGAAATGAATCAAACCACTTGGGAAATGAACATTTTCAACTCCCTTCGAATTTTGCATGCAGTTAGGTACCGGGGGGGGATGCACAAAAATGTCCTTTTTAAGGGTTACAACACTTTTGTTGCAATGATAACAATGGATGATTGATTGATTGATTGATGAAGGACTTACAAACAAAAATTTCTGTAAATTTCAATGACGACTCCAAGAAAGCTTTAATTCGGGCTGGTGCAATAGGACATATTTGGTGGAAGGAAAATAGTGTACAATTAGTAAAAAAAAAAAAAATAGTTGGACAGTGTTTGAATCAGCGCACATCACTCGATATTGTTGTCATTCGATCTTGCCGCTTTTGTCTTGGTACAGTCTAATAATGTTATTACAGAATTGAAAGTTAATTTCTCACAATCCAAATAAATTTCACCAGTTGAATTTCTACAAATGACCTTTGTTTCGCTAAAATACCTCCGAAAATATTAAAATGCTTCCTATGCTTACAAAAATTTGAAAACTTTCCGTACAGATTATCAGATCGCATCGCAGTAGTAGGCCAACTCTGGCCACAAAAATCACGTTTCCTCCGTCTTAAGTAAAATAGGTACATGGGTAGTTCTGAATACCGCAACACCGCAAAACAAAAAACAAAAAACAAAAAAACAAAAAAAAACAAAAAAAATAGAAAAAACACCGCATCACCGCAAGAAATATTATTGAGACGTATTTAACGAAGGAAAAGCTTTAATACTATTTCGATTCACGAGCACATGGTAACGCTTCACAACCAGAACAACGAACTTCGGGGGGGACTGGAACGAATACTGCCCAGTCTCTACAAATACACCCCAATTATCAACACACCGACACCGCTATATAAACAATCTGTCAGGATTTACCTGGTCTGGTCTCGCTCATCTTTATCACGCGCTGGTCTTTGGCTGGCTGATAGCGCGTACGGTAGAGCTCCATAGATAGTTCAAGTAAAATATAAACGAGTACACAGCCTGGGGACAATCAGCTAATATTCATCAAAGATTAAGTCGGATGTATTGCTTACTTTGTTCGACAAGTAACCACGGGCTATCGAAAGGTTTAAAGAATAAGTTGCAACATCGAAAATGGTTTATTTTACCGAACACCGTCGCTTTGAAGTTACAAACATCGTACACTGCAGCTGTAAGGTTTGAGATCACCACAACTGACGGTTCTTTACCTCCATACTGCATTAAAAAAAGGGGCAACAAGGAACACCTCAAACCTCAATGTCCCCCCTCCAGTAGCAGTCTATGATTTGAGCCTTCATCTAGCATATCGCTATTTCTCGTTTGCTTTTTTTAAAATTTCTTCTCAGTTTCTCTGTGTCATTGCTTTCATTCAGCGATAAATTAATTACAGTCTTCGCTCTTCTGGCTGGAAGTTCATTCAGTTTCCAGCGGTGACCAATTGACTCTCCTATTGCAAGATAAGATAAGACAAGATAGGGGGAGGATGACAGTTGTTGAAAAAGAGTTTTGGGTGTCTAACCATGTGTAGGCAGTCATGGAAAATAGTTGCAAATAAATTGCCATTTGCTCTCAGTTTTTAGTCTCAGGGAGCATTTATGGCGGCACTAAATGAGATAATGACAATACAGTTTATTATATCAATTTTCCTTTTTATTATTCAATTGACCTGATTCGAGTTACAATAAATTCAGGGCATTGATTGTAAGTAATGAAAATGCTTCCATCTTACAAAGAGTTATTTAATATTCAGAGAATTAACGTGAGCCGCAGCATGTTCTTCCAGCTTGACCGTAAAACCTTTTTCCTTATGGCCAAGGTCGGTCCTCACAATGTGATGTTCTACAACATGATTCGGGGGCAGTGTGACCGGCTTCTCTGGTCTGTGCAAAAAAGAAAATAATTAAAAGAAAGAAAGCAAAAAGGGCAAAGAAACAAACAAACAAAAAAAAAACCTGAACGAACAATTAGAAACAACTACGACAAAAATAGACAACACTTCCTCTATGAACAGCTTTCATAAAACTTTGCCTTTAATTTACTCAGTATTTAGTAATTTAATTTAGTAATTAACTCAACAATTCTTTTCAACATTCAGTGGTTATTTTTTCCATCGCCCTTGGAATTATTGCGTAAATAAAAGGTAGAAAAGAAAAGATTTAGGCTGAAGAAAGGATGAGTTAACTTTTTGCTACTTGTTGAGTTCACTCATTCGATACCGAATAATTTTTTCTAAGATGAATTACTACTCTACCGTTCTGTTGAGGCCCTCCTCATCCCTGGGTTCTCTTTAACTTCTTTAATTTTGGGGAAACGCAAAACAGAAGAGAGCCGTATATTCAAAGAGGACATTTCACAATCGTCGGAGCTGATGCAGACCGTGACAAAAATCTTACTTGTAAGTAGAGTGAAACTGGCATCTGTGGTAGCCACCACCTTCGAGCAGAAGAAACTGAGTCACATCACCTCTCAACAGCTCTTTAGACACCGTCATTTTTTCGAACGACTTATCCCAGCCAATTGACTTCTTTCTCATTATGGGTCCATCAGCAGGAAAGTTTACGCCATGATAAATGGAATTGTCGATGAAGCAATTTCCTTCAAGACTGCAAAATTGAGAAAACTTTGAGGTATCAGTTAAAAAAAGGTTAAATCAATCTTGCAGCTGCGTCAAATAATAATACTGCAATGTGTATACCCTGTAGAGCAATGCTTAAAAGCCTAGCCATAAATTTAGTCATTTTCCAGTCTTAGCCCTCTCACTCACAAATTTCGTCTTACATGATGAGGCCAAAATTCCTTTCAAAATGAAGTAGTCTGCATATCTTGAGGTCACTATACTTTTTATGTGGTTTTTCCCAACCTGTGTGTCGACAAAATGAGTTTTTGGGAGAGATCCACAACTAAATTGCATTTTCAAAATGGCTACTCCCTGCTCTATGTCAAAAATACTCTTGAGGATTTAATTTCTTTTGAAAATGTTCTCTAACTGCCATGCAAGAAATTACATTTATACCAAACGTTCCAACTGGCTGTGGCAACTCCTCCATCCTCAAATATGAATGACCTTTCATATGATATTCCATCTGGATAGGATTGCTTGAAATAGTCAGGCATGCCTGTCTATTTCAGGATTGCCTGTCTATTTCAGGATTGCTTGAAATAGTCAGATGCTTCACTAAGTACATGGAGGGTACTTAGTGAAGCATCTGTTTCCATATTGAAACGCTGTCGACAGTATGTCAAAGGAGAATGGAAGGGGTTTTCCCTTAGGCTTGATGATGCATAATTCGCTCATCTGTGTTCCCCTAAACATGAAAAGATGAAAAGTGTGTTGGAAATTGTTTTCAGAAACGGCTCATGTGTAACTGGAAATGCACGAGAACTCAGTAGATTGAACCAAATATTTATTATCACAATTCGAACTTAATAAGACAAACACTGCATAACCTTTCATGTAAGAGATTAATGTATGGTAAATGAGTTTAGTTGTGACTGAGCTTCTCGCCTGATTCTGGAAGTTGATGAAGAAGTCAATGTCATGGACCATGGGTAACTTGGAAGCTCGAATAGAAACAAGCTCATGGTTTATGACTAAAAACCTTCTGATTAATCTTTGGGCAGAATCCTCCTTCTCTATCCCTTGTTGTTCTCTTGTTTGTAATGCACGGTAATGAAATAATCTAAGATGTTCTGTTTTTTAAGAGACACTTGCTCGTAAGGGTTTCCAATTCCTTCACCTTCGATCGTGAATTCATAGCCATTGACACAGCCTTCCATATGGTGTTTCGTCCTCATTTCGTTTGTGATTCCCTGAATAAGTAAAAAGAAAAAAGAAAAAAAAACATTTCAACTGACATTAATAATTCTGAGACCTTAGCTGATTTTCCAATGGATTACATGTGTTGTTATACATCATTTCATATAATGGTAATTGTTTTTTTCTACAATTAAGGTATATCTTGAGCCCCTTGAGTCATATCAAATCATCACGAAGCGCCTCACACCATTTGTGTGTGTTTGGCTATGAATTTGATTTTGATTTTCTTACCCTTTGACTGTCTTTTAAAATATATCCTTGAACGGTAAAAGTTTATCGCATCAAAGAAAAACACTAAACTGAACTGATTTCGCTCCAAGGTGAGTTGGAAACTCGAAGACATGCAAAATGAATTAAATGAACCCATGACTGACACATGAAGTCAGGTTAACTAGTTAAGCTAAACAAGAGGATCAATTTAAATAGTTCTTCGTACGGCATGTTTCTGTCTGTGGTCTGTGGGGCATGCATCTGTTCCAATAACTTTTCCCTTTACAACTGCAAATACTACTTTAGAAAATGTCAGAACACCCAGAAAAATTGAAAGTCACCTACGGGGATCCTTGCTTTATCTAATTTTCATCCACTGGTCAAATGAAATTCATTTCATTAAAGAATAAGGTCAGATTACTTCACGGGAAAGGATAACCGTCAAAAATTTGCCTCCCTCCCAACGTGCAGACTCCTAGTTAGTTAGTAGCAGCACCCAACTGGTATCTAGTAGGCACAAGTTTGAATCCTGTCGAAGCCTAAATTTTCGAAGCCTTTTTTCTGTAATTGCTAAAATTGCAGCTCACCTGCCAGGATCACTGCTATACTTGATTTTAGTGTCAGTCATCACGTTTGCAGAGCATGTTTGAGGTGTGGCATAGCAGTTTGCGTTTGGACGATTTTATGTCATTTCTTGTTAGCAGGGTAGATTCAGTTACAACTGTCTTTGCTTAGTTAATTACAAGATCTCACTTACTTGCTTTGAATGAGACATTTTGAAGATAAATGGCTTGATTTTCAAAACTTGATTAGGAGTTGAGATAATCTGTTTTAGTTCACTCCGTCGCCGACCAAGCTAAACTGACTGCAGTGTTAGGGTGGATTGATGTTAAAGCTAATTAGAACAAACAGAGATTCATTGATGATGATGATCCCACGTCAACAATCATGTGATTTTTAATGATGATCCCACGTGAACCATAATGTTATTTTTAATAATAATAATCCCAAGTGAACCATCCTGTAAAATTTAGCAATTGGTTCATGCTTAACGCGCGTGCATTGTTGAAGTTTTTCTAAGCTAAGAGCTCCAAAGCCAAATAGTCTAGTGCATTTATCGTTTTTTCGAATCGACTCTCATTTAGGATACTCATTTATCATTTGGGCGCCAAAACGTCTGTCAATTGGAATGGAACAGAAAAAGAAATTTGAAAGTTTAGACACCTCGCGGCTAAACTCTACGGGGACTTTGCAGCAAAGTAAAACTGCAGGTGTCATCTTGTATAGACACGGCCATCGTAGTGGCTTTTAAGAAAGTAGACAGGATTTGCACGCGCGTACTGCGTTGTGACGCGGCAAAAACTTATTTCCTGCGGTGTTACTGAATTAAGATGAATTATCATATAATCATGGAAGATAAACATAGCTTTCGAGTGCATACTTTGACCTCTTCACTAATTTTGTAACATTTGACTACTAATTATATTAGAGGCACTTTAAAACCTTCTAAAATAACAGTAATCTTTCGATTCCTTGTCGTTGGATATGAGACTGTTAGGAAGTGGTGTTATGATGTTCCGTAGATCAGAGGCTTGTTTTTGGAATGATTATTTGTTTTTCATGAATTTGCCGTTTAAGTTTCCGACAGACGTAACTGATAACATAACCAGTGTGAACTGTATGTTTTCTTGAATTTTGTATTCGAGTGTTGGATCCACCATCACTGTCTGCATGCAATCTTCAATCTTTAATTTTAGAAATAGGCTATTTAAACTTATCTATGAACGCATTACAAGTACTTTAGCACCAAGGCCCTCAGAACTTTATCAATAAATGCAGCTAAGCCTAGGATAGTTTTTCTAAACTCTAACTCTCGATAAGGCAAACATTCTGAAAAGTAGCTTTGACAGGCCACAACCCTCTGGAGTGAGCTGGCGCTTTTTTTCCTTTATTTCAAAATTTTGAGTCTATTCTTCATCAGTTAATTTCAAGTCTGTGTTACGCTGGACAGTTAAAAAAAAAAAAACGATTATATGGAATCGGTAGATATTAAAACGTGATACGTTTCGCATAATGATTTTTGCCACGTGCAATTAAGACCGTGACTTCAGATTGTAGCAACAGTCTCTGTGTTGTAAAAATGAGACGGTGGAAAGGAGAATTTTAAAGAAGCATACTTTATGTAATTATTGTTGGTGCCCAGAGATTAGGGTAACCATGAGGCTTTTGAACTAGTTTCTTTAAATTATTATTATTATTATTATTATTATTATTATTATTATTATTATATTACTAGGATTTTTTAATCAGCATTTAAAAAAATTAATAAAAAAATTCTTTCAACAATTGATGAGTATTCTAGAAAAAGGGACAAAACATAGCACTCACGCAATACGTTTACCTACAAAACACGTTTACTAAATTATCTGGAGCTGTTTGAGCCGAACTGAAACAATATTATATTATCATGATATTACCGTGATTTTTCAATCAGCATTTAAAAAAAAAGAGTAAAAAAAAAAATTCTTTCAACAAATGATGAGTATTCTAGAAAAAGGGACAAAAACATAGCACTCAAGCAATACGTTTACCTGCGAAAAACTTTTACTTATTCATCTGGAACTGTTTGAGCCGAACTGAAACAATGTCAGATAATCAAATTTTTCTTTTATAAACGTCCTCAAAACTGTTTAATAACTTATCCCATGGAGGGTTCCAAAATGTTTTGATTGCTTGCTTATTTACCTGTCTGTGGCAACAAGCGTCTTTCTTCCAGAGCGCTCCAGTGTAGTAGTGGCGGCTAAATATAGAGAACCCCTCCGACCCCTTGACCGGGCTTTGTAAGGATCAGTTTTTGCGCTTTGTCTCTTTGCATTAAATTCTTGTCGGTCGGCTTTTACACGGCGGTGGGTGGTAAGGGGGTGTGGCTTAGACCAACTAGCAATGATTATTCACACAATCGAGTGTCTGCGTATTTTTCTTCTTTTTAAATCCTATCCTCCTTTATTGTTCAATGTAGAAAGATAGGTTCCTTCTGGTTATTCTGGCTATCAAGTCTGGTTTTTGCGAGGCAAACTATGTCGGGTATACGTTCCGACACCTTTATCAGCGCGTTGAGGAACACAAAGGGTCGTCTTCAAACGGTAATCACCTTGAAGAGCAACATGTAACAGTCTCAAGTGACACACATCGTGGTTTTAAGATCTTGAGAAAGTGCCAGAGTAAATTTGATTGCCTGATCTATGAAATACCCATCACAGAGGAGCAAAAGCTAACTTCCCCGCATTGTCCACACAAGCTCCAAATGGAACATGGCAGGTGGAACAAACGATCGCAAGCTATTTAACGTTAACTCAATCTGATAAGACGCCTGCACTGCATGCTAGAAACTGTCTGAATTACCTAACAAATATTATTAACTGAGTTGAGTTTGAAGTCATAAACCGACATTTACCGACAAGGAACAAAAATTGAAAATTATAATCGACTACCGACAACGTAACGAAATTCTAACCGACAATCGACAGATGGACCCCCTTCCCAATTCAGACCCTCATATTACCAAGAGGTATAATTCTTCTGCCTGCACAATTATCAAGGTTTTATCTCCGAGAGTTCATAAAAACCCGCTGATTAGCGAGCCAGCGCAAAACATCATGATTTTAGCTTTTGGACAAGGTTGGTCGAATTTTCTTCGAAAACCACCGGTCTTAAAACATGTTGAATAAGACCTCTGTTGTAGATAACCACCAAGGTTGAATAGCCTAGTTATTTTAGTCAAGTTGGTGAAAAAAATCTAAACTTTATATTTCTAAATATCTCAGGAAATATTAGTATCAAATTCCACGGCTCGGCCGTTCCAAATTGAAGTAGCCCTTCTCAATTGACTCTGGCGCCTAGTTCTTCGCGAAAATAATTCATCTCTGTGGGTTGCCCTTAAGGGCCAGCTTCAGATAAATTCAAATGCATATAATTATATTTGAATAGAAGCCGTCTGATGAAAGCAAATTGATTAAAAACAAATGATCATTCCAAAAACAAGCTTCTGATCGACGGAACGGGCCACCGAACCAACTAATTGCAAAGGCTAGAACCAAACAGTCTCACGTCCAACGACAAGGACGCTAATGATTTTGTGAATTTTCACCGAAGAGAGATTCTAAACCTGAACCGTTTTGAAGTGTAAGCCGTTTGTCATTCACCCTGACGCTCAAAGCGCCATCTTCAGAATGACCCTTATTAGCACGTGTTTAATTTGTCAGTTTTGACCCACATCCAACGTATGTTAAAGTAGAGTAGTTGTTGAATCATTAGCCTTTGTTTTTTTTTTTAAGGAAACAAGCGCAATTTAAGTTCTTCTAAATCGAAGCTTACATATAAACGTTAATTGTTGCAAAAAAGGTCGAATTTTTTGGTCGAAAAGCCGAGCAAATAGTTTGTCTGTCAATGTTACTATGCATTTGATCTGTAACTGCCGCTAAATTACAACCGATACATGAATATACATTAGCGTACTGAGCCATTCTGGAACTTAAAAAATAAAATGGCAATCTAATACTCTGTCTTGAAAAAAATGGATATGAAGTTTGTAAAGGTGACAGAATAAGCTCTTGAGTCAACGACACTACAATTCTACAAAGCGACACGAACTGTGGCCGTAGACCGGAAACCGAACTTTCAGACTTCAAGCAGGGCCTTGCGACAATTTGACGATTCCATTGCCCAGTAAATCAGTATTACATTTAAGTAACAACGTCTTCAAAAAGTACTGTTTAACAGAAGATTTTTTTGTCAAATCGTGGTGCTTTCAGAATTTTCAACTACGCAATTTCTTGCCCTGAACTCAACTATACAACGATCTAAGCATGATGAATTTCACCGCGTGGGCTATGTACACGTAAGAAATTCGTACGTTTTTTGCTTATGACAGATAATCAAGAACTGTTTAGAATAAAACTGTCGTCCCGAAATATCTCTTGGTCATTTTCGTCTTGCTTCCTATTAATAGAAACCATGACAAACTTGTGATCTCTTCACACACAGACATATTTGCATAATTCACTTTAAAGTTTGATCCGCGTGCCTATTTGCACACATGCGAAAATATTTAGCGATTTTTATCTTTCCTCTCAATTTTTGAGTAAAATATCAATCGCAGGACAAATAATCGCCGCAATGCAATAGAAAAACTCCTTTGGGGGGCAAATATTTCGTCTGCGGAGCAAATAATCGCAGCAATGCGACACAAAACCTGCAGGAGCCATTAGAAACTGCGATCACGATCGCCGATCGCTGACGGGAAGTACGAAAATTGGACGATATAGGAGAAGACCGAACTGAATTCCAAGCATTGTAGAAGGTTTCTGTTGTTACAGACATACAGACGGACTTACACTCTGGATAGCGTAGTATCTACGACTTCACAGGAGCAGAGTTAGTAGAGGGGACATGAGTCCGTAGATACAAAAAGGAGTTAAGATCGGGGAATATCTGATCAAAATCGTCAGAGTTCGTTGTGGGTTCGTATTCTATTGTTCCCCTCACTCACTCAACAGGACGGCATAGTAGCTTACGCCTCTTTGAGAAGTAGTAAGCTACAAAAATGAAAACAACGAACTTCGATTGACGCGTAAAGCTAGGCCAGCCAAAGTAGTTTGATGCTGTTACCCAGTAAGCGAGGTTTTGCATTTTTCATTCAACATATAGCGAAAAAAAAGGAATTAAAGCATACTTTAGATGAATAAATGATGACTATTACCGAGAAAGGTACAAAGCCATTTTGCTTACGTAATGCATTTACTTACATAACACGTTTGCTTATGTAATCCTCAGGAATAGTTTGAGCGGAACGAAAACGTTGTGACAATTAAGCAAGTCATCACGATTTTCAATTTTTGTGTTAGTTTTGAGTTTCTGAGTCGCCATTCTCGAGGTTCTAAGTTTTTTTTTCTGAGTTTACCGTTTTATCGTTTCACCTTTGAACCATAAGGGAGGATAGAGTTTACAGAGAAGAAGAATACGCAGACACTCGATCGTGTTGATAATCATTGCTAGTTGGTCTAAGCCACACCCCCCTACCGCCCACCGCCGGGAAAAAGCCGACCGACAAAAATTTAATGCAAAAACACAAAAGGCAAAAACTGATCCTTACGAAGCCCGGTCAAGTGGCCGTAGGGGTTCTCTATATTTAGCCGCCACTACTACACTGGACCGCTCTAGAAGAATGACAATTATTGCCACACAAAGGAAAATAAGTAAGCAATCGAAACACTTTGGAGCCCTCCTAGGGTATGGATAAATTATTAAATAGTTTTTAGGACGTTTACAAAAGAAAAATTTAATTATCTGACATTGTTTCAGTTCGGCTCAAACAGTTCCAGGTTTGCGGGAAGCAATCTTGAGAACGTTCAGTTTTGTCTAAATGAAGACCTAGAAAACGTCTTCAACTGGCTACAAGCGAACAAACTCACGTTGAACATGACTAAAACCGAATTCATGCTAATAGGGTCGAGGCAGAGACTGAATACTCTCACAGCTTCACCAACAATTAGAATGAACAATACTCAAGTGAGCCAGGTTTCAGCTACAAAATCGCTTGGTGTAATAATAGACGATAAACTCGATTGGCATAGTCACATCGAAAAACTAACGAAAAAGATCGCCTCTGGTATCGGGGCCCTAAAGCGAATTAGGCACCTGATCCCAGCATCAACCTTACATCTCATCTACCAAGCTTTAGTAAAACCTCACTTTGATTACTGTGACATTGTTTGGGGTAGCTGTGGGAAAACGCTACGAGACAAACTGCAGAAATTGCAGAATAGAGCAGCCCGTGTGTTGGCATTCTCTAACTATGATGCTGATGCAACTGAGCTACTCGAGTTTTTAGGGTGGAAAAATCTTGCACGCCAGCAGGAAATCCATAAAGCCACCATGATGTTTAGATGTCTGCACGGGCTAGCTCCAAGGTATCTATATTCAAAGTTTACGTGGCGTGACTCTGCTTATGACCTCAGGGACTCTGAAAATAAGCTTAATGTTCCACTACCGCGCACTAATTATTACAGAAAAAGCTTTAGCTACAATGGCGCCACATTATGGAACAGTTTACCACGCGATATAAGGAACACAGAGTCTCTGGGGTTATTTAAACGTAAGATCAATGACATTTTTTAAGTCTAACGCACGGCATTCACGGAAAACAGCTTTAGTGTTATAGTATGTAGTTTTAATTTTAAATATCTTAGCGTATGTGCTATGTATTTTTAGAGGCTGATGAATTGATCGTGTCTAAATAAAGATTACAATACAATACAATAGGTGATTAAGTAAACGTGTTTTGTACGTAAACGTATTGCGTGAGTGCTATGTTTATGTCCCTTTCTCTAGAGTATTCATAATTTGTTGAAATAATTTTTTTGAGTCTTTTTTTTAATGCAGATTGAAAAATCACAGTAAAATAATAATAATAATAATCTAAAGAAACTATTTCAAAAGCCTCTTCGTTACCCTAATCTCTAGGCACCAACAATGATTACGTACAGTATTTTTCTTTTAATTTCTTCCTTCCATCGTCTCATTTTTACAACATAGAGACTGTTGCTGTCACGATCTGAATTGCACGTGGCAAAAATCATTATGCCAAACGTATCAAGTTTTAGTAACTACCACTGAATTTGCAGATGATCCTTTTTTTTTTTAACTATCCAGCGTAACCCAAACTTGAAATTAACTGATGAAGAATAGACGCAAAATTTTGAAATTCCAAAAAAACATACAGTTCACGCAGGTTATGTTATCAGTTAACACAAATGATCATTCCAAAAACAAGCCTCTGATCGACGGAACGGGTCACTAACCAACTAATTGCAAAGGCTAGAACCGAACAGTCTCACGTCCAACCACAAGGACGCGAATGATTTTGGGAATTTTCATCCAACCATAGTTAGTAGATCGTCGAACAGAGATTCTAAAGCTGAATTTTGGGGCGTAAGCCCTTCGTCATTCACCTTGACGCTCAAAACGCCATCATTAGAATTACATACACTAAAGTGACCAATTCACATTATCGAATCAATCGATAAAACCAAATTGTTTGAATAGGTTATCAGTTATGTCTGTGTGCCATCTTTGAAAGTGCTTTTATCCTCTTTTTTATCTTTGCCAGAAGAAAAGCAGTAATTAATTTAATAATACAATGCTCAGACGGCAAGTTAATTACAAAAAGAAATTATTTTTTCCATAAGCGAGTTTTCCATCTTTCTTACAGTCTCATATCCAACGACAAGAAATCGAAATATTAGTTCTATTTTAGAAGGTTTGAAAGTGTATCCAAATATATTAATTAGTTGTCAAATTTTACGAAATCAAGGAAGAGGTCGAAGTATGCACTCGAAAGGTTAGGGTGTGTGCTTATCTTCCATGATTACATAATCATTCATCTTAAGGTAACACTGCAGGAAATAAGTTTTTGCCGCGTCACAACGCAGTACGCGCGTGCAAATCCTATCTACTTTCTTAAAAGCTACTACGATGGCCGTGTCTATACAAGATGACACGTGCAATTTTACTCTGCTGCAAAGTTCTCGTGGAGTTTAGCCGCGAGGTTTCAAATCTTTCAAATTTCTTTTTCTGTTCCATTCCGATTGACATACGTTTTGGAGCCCAAATGATAAATAAGTATCCTAAATGAGAGTCGATTCGAAAAAACGATAAATGCATTAGACTATTTGGCTTTGGAGCTCTTAGCTTTGTAAAACTTCAACAATGCACGCGCGTTAAGAATGAACCAATTGTTAAATTTCACATGATAGTTCACGTGGGATCATCATTAAAAATCACATGCTTGTTCACGTGGGATCATCATCATCAATGATTGTTTTTTTGTTCTATTTAGCTTCAAGCCATTTATCCTCAACATGTCTCATTCAAAGCAAGTAAGTGAAATCTAGTAATTAACTAAGAAAGGACAGTCGCAACTGAATTTACCTTGCTAACAAGGAATAACATAAAATCGTCTTAACGCAAACCGCTATGCCACACCCAAAATATACTCTGCAAACGTTATGTCCTGACACTAACTATCAAGTAAAGCAGTGATCCTGGCAGGTGAGCTGCAATGTTAGCAATTAGAGAAAAGAGGCTTTGAAAAATTTAGGCTTCGACAGGATTCACACTTCTAAATACCAGTTGGGTGCTGCTACTAACTGACTAGGAGTCCGCACGTTGGGAGCGAGGCAAAGTTTTGACGGTTATCCTTTCCCGTGAAGTAATCTGACCTTATTCTTTAATGAAATGAATTCCATTTGACCAGCGGATGAAAATTAAATAAAGAAATGATCCTCGTAGGTGACTTTCAATTTTTCTGGGTGTTCTGACATGTTCTCAAGTAGGATTCGCAATTGCAAAGGGAAACGTTATTGGAGTAGATGCATGCCCCACATACCACAGACAGAAACATGCCATACGAAGAACTATTGATCCTATTGTTAAGCTTAACTAGTTAACCTGACTTCATGTGTCAGTCATGGGCTCAATTAATTCATTTTGCATGTCTTCGAGCTTCCAACTCACCTTGGAGCGAAATTCAGTCTAGTGTTTTTATCTGATGCAATAAACTTTTAGCGTTCAAGCATAAATTTTAAAAGACGGTCAAAGAGTAAGAAAATCAAATTCATAGCCAAACATGCACAAATGGTGTGAGGCGCTTCGTGATGTTTGATATGGCTCGAGGGGCTCAAGATACATCTTAATTGTAGAAAAAAAAAAAAAAAAAAACTACAATTATTTGAAATAATGTGTAATAATACATGTAATCCGCTGGAAAATCAGTTAAGGTCTCAGAATTATTAATGTCAGTTATGTTTTTTTTTCCTTTTTCCTTTTACTTATTCATGGTATCACAAACGAAATGAGGACGAAATACCATATGGAAGGCAATGTCAATGGCCACGAATTCACGATCGAAGGTGAAGGAATTGGAAACCCTTACGAGTAAGTGTCTCTTAATTAAAAAAACAACATCTTAGATTATTTCATTGCCATGCATAACAAACAAGAGGACATCAGGGGATAGAGAATGAGGATTCTGCCCAAAAATTAATCAGAAGTTTTTCAGTCATAAACCATGAGCTTGTTTCTATCCAAGTTTGCAAATTACCTATGGTCCATGACATCGACTTCTTCATCAACTTCAAGAATCAGGCGAGAAGCTCAGTCACAACTAAACCCATTTACCATTATTTTTTCTTACATGAAAGGTTGTGGAGTATTGTCTTATTGAGTTCAAATTGTGATAATAAATATTTGGTTCCCTCTACTGAATTCTCGTGCATTTCCAGTTACACATGAGCCGTTTCTGAAAACAATTTCCAATACACTTTTCCTCTTTTCATGTTTAGGGGGACACAGATGAGCGAATTATGCATCATCAAGCCTAAGGGAAAACCCCTTCCATTCTCCTTTGACATACTGTCGACAGCGTTTCAAAATGGAAACAGATGCGTCACTAAGTATCCTCCAGGCATGCCTGACTATTTCAAGCAGTCCTATCCAGATGGAATGTCATGTGAAAGGTCATTCATATTTGAGGATGGAGGAGTTGCCACAGCCAGTTGGAACGTTCGGTATAAATGTAACTTCTCGCATGGCAGTTAGAGAACATTTTTAAAAGAAATTAAATCTTCAAGAATATTTTTGACATAGAGCAGGGAGTGGCCGTTTTGAAGATGCAATTTAGTTGTGATTTTCTTCCAAAAGCTCATTTTGTTGACACACAGGTTGGGAAAAACCACATAAAAAATATTATAACCCGAGGATATGCAGCCTGCTTCAGTTTGAAATGAGTTTTGGCCTCATCATGTAAGACGCCATTTGTGAGTAAGAGGGCTAAAACTGGAAAATGACTAAATTTATGACTAGGCTTTTAAGCATTGCTCTACTGGATATACACTTTGCAGTATTATTATTTGAAGCAGCTGCAAGATTGATTTAACCTTTATTTTTAACTGATACTCCAAAGCTTTCTCAATTTTGCAGTCCTGAAGGAAATTGCTTCATCCACAATTCCATCTATCATGGCGTAAACTTTCCCGCTGATGGACCCATAATGAAAAAGAAGTCAATTGGCTGGGATAAGTCGTTCGAAAAAATGACTGTGTCTAAAGAGCTGTTGAGAGGTGATGTGACTCAGTTTCTTCTGCTCGAAGGTGGTCGTTACCACAGATGCCAGTTTCACTCTACTTACAAGTAAGATTTTCGTGTCTGCATCAGCTCTGACGATTGTGAAACGTCCTCTTTGAATATACGGCTCTCTTCTGTTTTGTGTTTCCCCAAATTAAAGAAGTTAAAGAGAACCCAGGGATGAAGAGGGCTTCAACAGAACAGCAGAGTAACAACTCATCTTAAAAAAAATATTCGGTATCGCATGAGTGAACTCTACAAGTAAAGGCGATGGACAAAATAACCATTTAATGATCAAAAGAATTGTTGAGTTAATTACTAAATTAAATTGCTATAAAATTACTAAATTCTGAGAAATCAAAGGCAAAGTTTTATTAGAGTTGTTCATAAAGCAAGTGTTGTCTATTTTTTCTTAGTTGTTTTTAACTGTTCTTTCGGTTTTTTTGTTTCTTTTACCTTTTTTTTTCTTTCTTTTAATTATTTTCTTTTTTGCACAGACCAGAGAAGCCGGTGACACTGCCCCCGAATCATGTTATAGAACATCACATTGTGAGGACCGACCTTGGCCATAAGGAAAAAGGTTTTACGGTCAAGCTGGAAGAACATGCTGCGGCTCACGTTAACCCTTTGAAGGTTAAATAACTCTTTGTAAGATGGAAGCATTTTCATTACTTACAATTAATGCCCTGAATTCATTGTAACTCGAATCAGGTCAGTTGAATAATAAAAAGAAAATTGATATAATAAACGGTGTATTGTCATTATCTTATTTCCTGCGGCCAGAATTGCTCCCTGAGACTAAAAACTGGGAGCACATGTATTGCAGATTTGTTTGCAACTATTTTCCGTGACTGCCTACACATAGTTAGATGCCCACAACTCTTTTTCAATAAATCTCATCCTCTCTATCGGGTCATGTAATAGGAGAGTCAATTGGTCAGCTCCGGAAACTGAATGAACTGCCAGCCAGAAGAGCGAAGACTCTATTTAATTTATCGCTGAATGAAAGTAATGACACAGAGAAACTGAGAAGAAATTTTTTTAAAAAAGCAATCGAGAAAAAGGGTTATGCTAGCTGAAGGCTCAAATCGTAGATTGCTCCTGGAGGGGAGACTGATGTTTGCGGTGTTGCTTGTTGACCCTTTATTTAATGCGGTATGGAGGTGAAGAACAACTTACGTTGCGGTGTCGCAGTGATTCAAACCTTACAGTGTATGATGTTTGTAAGTTTAAAGCGACTGTGTTCGGTAAAATAAACCATTTTCGGTGTTGCAATTTATTCTTTAAACCTTTTGATAATCCGACTTAATCTTTGATCATTGGCTGATTGTCCCCAGGCTCTGCGTTCTTTTATATTTTACTTGACCTATATATGGAGCTCTACCGTACGCGCAATCGGCCAGCCAGATTGCCGGATTGCCGGATTGCCAGATTGCCGGATTGCCGGATTGCCGGATTGCCGGATTGCCGGATTGCCGGATTGCCGGATTGCCAGATTGCCAGATTGCCGGATTGTGTTGTGCGGGAGGTCGAGGGTTCGAGCCCCGGCCGGACCAATACTCATGGTCTTAAAATAACTGAGGAGAATTTGCTACCTTTCTATAACATCAATGAAATGGTTAGATATTCTAGTCTTCTCGGATAAGGACGAATAAATGGAGGTCCCGTCTCCTGCAGGGTTAGGGGTAGGAGACGTTAATTTCCCACACACGAGATTACTGTGTGATGGATGTCCTCCCCTGGGGTGGGATGTGTGGGGGAAAAGGTGAGGTCGTTACATGGACTAAAGCGGCTGCCAGAGGCGCCTGATAATGCTGACGTCCGATCTCAACCTTAGTAACACTGTAGACCTTAGCAATTCAGCCTATGCTGCTATTAAGGTATCGAATCATTCACTTTCACTTTCACTTTCACTTTCACTTTCACTTTCACTTTCACTTTCACTTTCTAAAGATGAGTGAGACCAGACCAGGTAAATCCGGATGGTTTTTTTTTTTTTATCGAGGTGTCGGTGTGTTGATAATATTTCTTGCGGTGGTGCGGTGTTTTTCCTATTCTGTTTGCGGTGTTGCCGTATTCAGAACTACCCATGTACCTCTTTTACTTGAGACGGAGGAAACGCGATTTTTGTGGCCAGATTTGGCCTACTAACGCGGTTGCGATCTGATAATCTGTACGGAAAGTTTTTAAAGTTTGTAAGTATAGGAAGCGTTTTAATATTTTCCGGAGTTCTTTTTCCAGCGAAACAACGGTCATTTGTAGAATTTCAACTGGTGAAATTTATTTCGATTGTTAGAACTTAACTTTAAATTCGGTAATAACATTATTAGACAGTATCAAGACAAAGGCGGCAAGATCGAAAGACAACAGTATCGAGTGCTGCGCGCTGATTCAAACACCGTCCAGCTATCTATATATAATTTGGATATATCAACAAAGTTGAAATGGTAAATTGGCCACCGTAACGATTACAAAAGCTGACGTTTCAAGCGTTAGCCCTTCGTCGGAGCGAATGACGTATAGTCATTGGAAAATGAATAAATAATTTTTATCGATACACTTCCTTAATTCAATTTATCAAAGTCCGTTCCTTCTCAGACTCTACCAAGCAGCCGGCTGTTATTCCAGAGTATTGCTAGAGCATCACAGAAGACCAACATTTCAATAGAATGAATGTATGAGAATCCCAAAAGTTCTCGAGATACTAACTGATTACAATCCAATAAAAGAATATCATAGAAGTGCGCGGGGTACATAGTATGCGGTAACAATCGAATGAAAGATTAATTCTAAAAGTGGTTCTTTATACTAACGAGACAATCCAAAGAAAGAGAATCCTAAAAGTGCGCGAGATGGGAACGTAAGAATCCTACATTTAAAAGATTTAAAAACAACATTACCAACAACGTTAGCATCACAAAATTTCTTTAACTTTAAAGAGGTGGTAAGTAGAGGTTTTGTCACGTTGTAATTATCATAGGAATTTAAAACAGAAACAAGGTATAATTGTTTCAGAATCGATTGCTTCCTTGACAAAAAAACTGATTAATACTGCAAATATTTAGATCAAGTTTTCAATAGAATGACGCTGGAAGTTCGTGTTGCAGAAAACTAATACCAATTTATAAGCTTAATAGAAAAATTGGTGAGAATAAGGGTGCATTTTAATGTTTAAATCAGCCAATTATGCCCAGCAGAGCCTGAGAGGTACTTTTTTCAGTTCTTTCCGTGACACTATAAAGGACAATAAACATCTCACAATCATTCCAAATTGGCCTCTCCCCGATGTGTGATCACAAACAAAACATTTCCTTGCAGACAATTCTAATAGGCTTGATAGGTGCATCATAGAAACTAAGCGAAGCAAAATCTCATTTTCGGAGAGAGAAATAAGACGAGGGAACCATGATATTTCTTTTGACTCCACAATTCTGTAAGCTCTACCGCGTTCCCACGTTTATTGTGTGTCTAATGTGTAATCGCTTCTTTATATATATAGGTAATATGAGAATCACTAATTTAATCAATCAACTGTCACTGTATCGCCTCCCGGTTAGCTCAATGGATAGAGAGCTGGACTGTTGTGCGGGAGGTCGAGGGTTCGAGCCCCGGCCGGACCAACACTCAAGGTCTTAAAATAATTGAGAAGAATATGCTTCCTTTCTATAACATCAAGAAATGGTTAGATATTCTAGTCTTCTCGGATAGGGACGAATAAATGGAGGTCCCGTCTCCTACAGGGTTAGGGGTAGGAGACGTTAATTTCCCACGCACGAGATTACTGTGTGATGGATGTCCTCCCCCTGGGGTGGGATGGGCGAGTTAGGATTGATTGTAGAGCGCTGTTGATCTGTCATTGTAAATAGCGCTCTATAAGTGATAAATTGTAAATTGTAATTGTGCAAGCAAAACGAAATATCTGGTTTCACAGGTAAAGAAATTGTTCTCGCGTGGGGGCGTCTCCATGTTTCCGACACAATTCCCTTGTTTGCACTAAGCGATTTACTTTCCTAGACCTTAGACATCAATCAAATGAAGCTTTCTCAACCGAAAAAGGTGTTACCCTGGCCAAAGCAGAGAAACATTTTTCAGTTCTTATGTCTAATCCAAGTGCGTTATGGAAAACTCTTAACAACATAACATCTCGCAAAGAAAGAACTCCCATCTCTTGCATTGAAGCCGACGGTGTTCAATACTGTAGCAACAAGTCTGTAGTAAAGATTCTCAATCATGCATGACCATTTTACAACAACTGGAACTAAACTAGCGCAGAAGCTCGAGTCTTACAGGTCCTAAATTTTCTCGACACTTACGATAAACTCAAGTCTACCCTATGAATTTACTTCCAGCCAATTACGGAAGACTTCGTTATTCGTCAGCTACAACAGCTCAAAACCACTAAAGCTATCGGTCTCAATAACATCAGTGCTTGTCTGCTAAAAGATTTAGTGACTGTCGGTAATCGGTTAAAATTTTCGATCTTTGTCGGTAGTCGGTAGTATTTTTCGCCCTTTGTCGCTAGTCGGTCCAATCCATTTAAATCCTTTTTTATGTCACCTCCTTCAGTCATAATTCTCTTTGCCAAAATTTCATCCTCTCTCGCTTCTTCTCGTGATTTACGTTTTTTCCTCACTTCCCTCTTGTCGCCTTTCTTTTCGGAAACGTTCATCACCTTCTGCTTGCTCGTACATGTATCACCTGCATCTGTCGCCTTAAGGTGGCTCGTAGCAGTTTCCTCGCGCGGGGAACAGGTCACTCTTGCGTGACGCGCGGGAGAGAAACGTGCGAAAGAAGCGCGAGATCAAAAGATGAAAATTCAAAACAAAGATGGCGGCGCGTGGAATTTTTTCTACTTTTGTGAGAAGTTTACCTAAGAGCTTGTATTTGATGTGTTGAGCGGCCACTATGAATGCAGGAGATAGAAACTAAGATAACGAAGACGATTTTCGGAGAAGTAAAGGTTGCTTAACTTCACATTTAAAAGAAATATTCAACCGATATGAAATCTTGCGACGGCGAAAAAAAGAACTCAAGTGAAAGATAATCTACCTGAAGTAGAAGAAGACTTTGAAACTTCAAGGAAAATAATATGATACAGCCAGAAGTCATGTGTAGGATTTTTAAGATGAGCTCGGGAGGCTGTCTTTGACGGCTGTTTAATGATTTTCTTAGCAGTAAACGTCTGTAAACATCAGATCGTAGCTGCTCGCGCGAGCACACGCAATTGTCAGCGGTAGCTAAAACAGATCACGAGCAAATGTCGATCCTATAGAATCCAGATTTTTAAAACGCGCGTGGAAATTGCTAAACTCACGAAAGCTATTGCGTGAAAACAAGTCCGGTGACCCCTTTTTTTTATTGTTCCAATATGATAATAACGTCGAAAGGAATCATCAGAAAAAAAAAATAGAAAATTCTACGGAAGAAAATTTGTGATGTGTGAAAATTGTCCTTTTTGTAGATTTTCTGAAATTCCGCTCCGTAGAATTTTTTAAAAATCTTTGTGCATTTTCCTTTTCAAGTGCCAAAAGCAATCACTGAAAAAAAATCAGGGGGTCACCGGGTTAGTTTTCGAATTCTTTAAGCCACAAGCTAAAAATTGCGTCTGAATAAGCCTATGAAAGTGTTGCCATGGAAACTGCTAGTGACGAAATGACACTTATTTTTGGATAACCAATGATTATGTAATTCAACCCCGTAAAAGTGTTCAACTGGCCTTGGTCAGTCTTTCTGTTGTATTCTTTCAAAGTTACAAACCATCAAAAAGATGAAAACCGGTACGAGCCACCTTAAGCGGCACAACGGGTTGACCGGTCCAGTTTGTAACCTGGTGATGATGATGATGATAAACTTTATTCATGTGTCAATGTATTTAGCTGACGCTAATTGGGGACACAACGTAAATGAATAACGTATTACGTCCTCCGGAACCGCCGCATTTTCTATGAAATTGACGAATTCAGATAATTTATTAACTTATGCAGACATCTACAGCGGTAATCATATAGACGCATTTTCCACACTCCGCATTTTCCACACTCCTAATTTTCCCCACTCCTTCTTTTCCACACTCCTCATTTTCCACACTCCTCATTTTCCACACTCCTCATTTTCCACACTCCTCATTTTCCACACTCCTCATTTTCCACACTCCTCATTTTCCACACTCCTCATTTTCCACACTCCTCATTTTCCACACTCCTCGTTTTCCACACTCCGCACTCCCCACTTTCCACACTTCTCATTTTCCACCTAACCGCTCACTACTAGAAAAGCGGACGTGATTCTTACGTTATACAGTGTTGCGCAACGTTTTATATTTATAGAGGTTTGTATGGGATGTTATCGGTTTGCCTTAAAAGAGCGATAAAAATGTCCCGTTTTGAAATAAAATGGACATACCTTACTGCCTTGTTTTTTACGTTGTTGATTACCAACGTCTCAGGCCATTTTGAAGAGTTTTCGGCGAGTTAGCGCTATTTTGGTGTTCAACCGCTAAGAAAAGGGTGTCTCGAAAACGCAGACCTCGAAATCACAGACCTCGAGAAAGTAAACTCGATCTCAGTTGCCCAGAAAACTAAAATGATCCAAATATTTTTTTCGAAATTTCGAAGAGAACCTTAGTTTTGAAGCAGTTGTTTTTTTTGGATGGGAGAGATTTAGTCAAGACAAGCATTATGTGCGACCGGAAGTCGACAAAGATCAATTAAAATATTTGCTTCGTGTTAAAGCCAGTGGTCCACAAACAAATAAATTTTGGTAAAAGTCGCTCTCAGTTGCTTCAATAAAGCTTACTTCGATAATTTACGCGGACACGTCCAACTTTGAGGGCGCTACAAACTCATTCATGGCTCCTTAATAGACAATCCCTGGTTTCAAGTCGCGGTTTACAAATATTCCTTGAAGGCAAAAATTCAAGTCCCTCGTCAGTTCGGCGATAGCAATCGCTGCCTTGGGAAAAACCACCACAGTGTAAAATGTTGAAAGGCTTCGCCTGCTTGTGTGCTATCGAGGCCATTCAAAAATACGAGGATATCTGAAACCCAAACATCAATACCGAATGGCTGCCAGGAAATGAAAACACTGACTTGTACGCCACCATTACGCATTACAGCACAGGCGATCCAAGCTCTCTTTGAGAACCACACAAGGAACACAATTTACATATTTATAAGGATTTGGATGGGATTTTCTACAAGATATCCACAGAGATAGTTAAAAGTGAAAATATTAAATAAAAATGGCTTACCTTGTTCCATTTCGCGTGTTGTTTGCTCCTGGTGTCGTTATTTTACCGATTTCACTTGATTTAGGCGGTTTTTTCGAATCCTGGTTTTCTACCACATAAACCCGCATTTCTACCACATAATTTTTTTTTCGACATTTGGTTATGTTAAAAAAAGGACTTTTTTTACGGGAGAATATTTAAAACTGCTGCACAGACTTTAGCAAACCGTAACTCGTCTCGGTTCCAAGTTTTTGTACACACGTTGCTCGAACCTCCGACGGATTCTTAAGGCTTTATAACTAGACGTCATCTAGACTCTTTAAACATTCTTCTCCCCTCTTTGTTTTTTTTCTTCTCGTGCTTAATAAAAATGTCTTCAACACAATTTGATTGACATAACGCCTTAGTCACGCGAGGCATTGCGAGACGAATATTTCCGCGCTTGGATTGTCTGCTTCTCAAAACCATTAACCAAATGTAGAAAAAAAATTTCGACAACTGCTATGTCGAGGCCTCGAAAATGCTTATAAGACGAAGGTGTTACAAATATGCGGCATCTAGTAAAGTTTGCGGTTTGTCGAGGTCTGCGTTTTTGGGTCTGTGTTTTCGAGAAAACCTAGTGGGGTTCTCGAAAACGCAGACCAAACCACGCAGACTCAAATTAAAAACCCTGTTTTTAGACAGTTAGGAGAGAACCGTGGTTGTGAAGCGTTACTTATGAGACGAAGATGTTACAAAATACGCGGCATCTAGTAAAGTTTGCTGTTTTTTAAGGTCTGCGTTTTAGGGTCTGCGTTTTCGAGAAAACCCAGGAAAAATCGTAGCAAAGGAGACAAAGATGTTACGAAATCTGCGGCATCTAAAGGTCGCTGTTAAAACCGATCGTGGTAATGCGTAATGGTGGCGTACGATGCCATTCCGTATTTATGTTTAGGTTTCAGATATCCTCGTATTTTTAAACTGCCTCGATAGCACACAAGCAGGCGAAGCCTTTCAACATTTCATACTGTAGTGGTTTTTCCCAAGGCAACGATTGCTATCGCCGCACTGACGAGGGAGTTGAATTTTTGCCTTCAAGGAATGTATAAAGCGCGACCTGAAACCAGGGATTGTCTATTAAGGAGCCTTATATAAGTTTGTACCGCGCTCGCACAGTATGTCGGGTAACAAAAATAAGCCCAACGAGGGTAGCTAGCGGCCTGCAATCTACAAACAAACCAGTTAGCTCCCCAAAAACTCTTCAAAATGGCCTGAGACGCTTGTAATCAACAAAGAAAACAACAAGGCAATAAGGTAAGTCCATTTTATTTTAAAACAAGACATTCTTTTAAGGCAAACCGATAACATCCTATACAAACCTTTATAAATATAAAACGTTGCGTAACACTGTAAGAGTCACGTCCGCTTTTCTAGTAGTGAGCTTGGGCTGCCTGTGAGCAATGCGACACAAAACTTGCAGGAGACAAAAAACTGCGATCACGATCCCAGACGGGAAGTACGAAAATCAGACGATACAGGAGAAGACCGAACTGAATTCCGAGCATTCTAGAAGGTTTCTATTGTTACAGACATACAGACGAACTTACACTCTGGATAGCGTAGTATCTTCGACTTCACAGAAGTCCGTAGATAAAAGAATAAGTTAACATCGGGGACTCTGGGATCAAAATCAGCAGAGCTCGTTGTGGGCTCGGATTCTATTGTTACCCTCACTCACTCAACAGGACGGCAAAGTAGCTTACGCCTCTTTTAGAGGCAGTAAGCAACAGAAATGAAAACAACGAACGTCGATGACGGGTAAAGCGAGGCCAGCCAAAGTAATTTGATGCTGTTACCCAGTAAGCGAGGGTTTGCATTTTTATTCGACATATAGCAAAAAAAAAAAAAATTAAAGCATACTTTAGATGAACAATTGACGAGTATTCCCACGAACAGTACAAAGCCATTTTACTTACATCATGAGTACATTTAAGTACATAACACGTTTGCTTATTTAATCATCAGGAATAGTTTGAGCGGAAAAAAAAACATTGTCAGACAATTAAATTTTTCTTTTGTAAAAGTCCTTACAACTACTCAATAACTTATCCCATGGAGGGCCGCTGTATGATGCGCAATTACCCCGCGTGCACACGAAACGATCATGTCACGGAAGGTCTGAAATATCTAAATTGGCTCAATGTGAACGATAGACTACTTAAAAACGACTTCTTAATGGTCCATAAGTGTATTCATGACCAGATACCCAGCTACCTTACTGGAAAATTTATTCAGCGTTCGAAGATTTACGACAGAAACACTAGATACAGTGGTGAATTAGACCTCCCAATTTGTACATTAAAAACAGGGCAACGATCATTTGCTTTTCGGGGTGCAAATCTGTCTAATAACCTTCCAAACGAGATTAAGAAAACATCTGACGTAAAAAAGTTTAAGGCTAAAGTCTATAATTATTTTTAAATCTGTAAGTTTTAATTTTAGCATATTATGATATATTCATGTAATTAGTTGTTACCATTGACGGCGGAAGAGCCCTAGACAGGGAGCTGTTCAAATAAAGTATGTATGTATGTATGTATGTATCGCGATTTTCAATTTTTATGTTAGTTTTGAATTCTTGAGTCGCCATTCTCGAGGTTCGTATTTGTTTTTTTTTGTTTTTGTTTTTTTTTTTTTTCTGAGTTTACCGTGTTACCGTTTCACCGTTGTCCACTCGCTTCCGAACAAAATGGTGTTCAGCAACGAGACAGACGAACTTTGTGCATGTTTTGTCTGAGTGCCGGATTTTTACTTGCAGGTTGCAAAGGATTCATTCTTTAGACAGTGTAATCCTCGGCTCCAGTGAAATTAAACGGCTTAAATTCAGACATAAATATATACATTTGAATTTATCTGAAACTGGCCCTTAAGGGCAACCTACAAAGATGAATTATTTTCGCGAAGAACTAGGCGCCAGAGTCAATTGAGAAGGGCTACTTCAATTTGGAATGGCCGAGCCGTGGAATTTGATACGACTATTTCATGACAATATTTACGAATATAAAGTTTTTCGCCAATTTTACCACAATAACTAAGGTATTCAACCTTGGTGGTTAATCACAAAAGAGGTCTCGTTCAACATGTTTTAAAACCTGTGGTTTCCGCAGTAACTTTGGGCAACCTTCAGTCCAAAAGCTAAAACCATGATGTTTTGCGTTGGCTCGCTAATCTAAAACCTTAATAATAATCAGGATAATTGTGCAGGCGGAAGATTTACCTTTTGGTAATATGAGGGTCTGAATTGGGGAGGGGGTCCATCTGCCGATTGTCGGTTAGAATTTCGTTACGTCATCGGTAGTCGGTTAAAATTTTCAATTTTTGTTGCTTGTCGGTAAATGTCGGTTCATGATTTCAAACGCAACTCAGTTATTCATATTTGTTAGGTAATTCAGACAGTTTCTAACATGCGGTGCAGGCGTCTTATCAGGGCGAGTTAACGTTGAATAGCTTGCGATCGTTTGTTCGACCTGTCATGTTCCATTTGAAGCTTGAGTGGACAATGCGTGGAAGTTAGTTTTGCTCCTCTGCAAGGGGCATTTCATAGATCAGGCAATCAAATTTACTTTGGCACTTTATCGAGATCTTAACACCACAATATGTGTCACTTGGAAATGTTCCATGTTGCTCTTTAAGTGTTACGGTGATTTCCGATTGAAAACCGACGATCCCTTGTGTTCCTCAACGCGCTGATAGCGGTGTCAGAACGTATACCCGAAAAAGTTTGCATCGTAAAAGCCAGACTTTATAGCCAGAATATCCAGAAGGAAGCTATCTTCCTACTTTGAAAAATAAGTGAGGATAAGATTTAAAGAGAATAAAAATACGCAGACGCTCGATTATGCTGACTCAGTGCTAGTTGGTCTAAGCCACACCCTCTACCGCCTACCGCCGTGAAAAAAGCCGACCGACAAAAATTTAATACAAAGACACAAAGCGCACAAACTGATTCTTACAAAGCCCGGTCAAGCGGCCAGAGGGTCTCTATATTTAGCCGCCACTACTACAATAGACCGCTCTAGAAGAATGACACTTGTTGCCACCTACAGGTATATAAGCGAGAAATCAAAACAGTTTGGAGCCCCCCATGGGATAAGTTCTTTCGGATAAGCTTTTGCTTATCCAAAGTTCCCGTTTTCTTCACAACTTGTCGTTAATTAAGAAAAAAAATGATCGGTGAGTTCAACAGATTTAATCGTGTAAATTTTCTACCTTTAGAAATACAAAAAGCTAGCTTTGGTAGTTTTCATGGTAGCCAGTTTGTCAGTCACGTCAGTCAGTTAAGACGTTTCCTACCCCTATCAATAGGGTATGTTTTCCCTTTAGGTATGTTCGAAGTCAGGTCTGTTTCTTTCGTCAACTAGTAAATTTACCAGCGTTTAAATAATAACATTTTTATTACGGGCGTCCATTTTTGATAGGCGACAGCAGAATGTAAGATCAAAAAGCGCGGGAACAGGGGAGTTCTAGGACATGCACACGCAGATAATATTTTCACCACATACAAATAATATATTCCGTCCTAAATGAAAGTACATAACAACCCAACGTTTTTATGAACAAAACCTAAATTTTTAGTAATCGTTGTAATAACTGTAATTACAAACTGTCCTGTTTTCTGTTGTGACAACGGCAAACACACTTCGCCATTGTAACAGAAGATGAAAAATAATCAAACTTACCTTGCGCGAGGCAGTAATGAGGAAGTCGCAAGTTGAAATAATAGGCTGTTTTACCTTGTGCTTAGCAATGATTTATGGTCAGCTAAAGAGGTTCTATTCATTTTGTTCTAAACAACCGTGTGAAAAAGAGGTAATTTGCATAAGTGCGAAATAGTCAATTAGGAAACTGAAGAAAGTCACAGAATCATCGAAATTTAGATCGTTATTCGCTATTGCTAGCTGAGTAGACTCCAACAAGGAGAAGAAGAAAATGGTAAGTCCTTACGTCAGTATGCAGCTTTAGAGCAGGGCCCCACGATAAAGCTTTTAAACAGTAGTCGTAAAAAAAATGTTAATAGTAAAAATATTTATGGTAACCGGCGTAAGGAGAAAAAAAACCACCATCCGTAACGTGGCCATAATTTTATTCTTTAAACTTTCGAACCATCACCCAATAGGAACACTCCACTATTTGGTGCATCTTTTTAATATCATTACTATTATTCATTTATGAATTTTTTTTGGCGAGTTCAACCTCAACGCCGGTAGGTCGGTTGCCGAACACTGTTGCAACGACACGAAGTTAATTTTTTGCAGATTCCATGAAACATTCAACCCAAACTTAAAATGGGACTAATTCGGTAATCACCTCGGCCTATTTAAGAGATTAAACTGAAAGCGTTCTCCAAAGATGCCAGGCTTTAAATTGCGAACGAGGGTATCAATTTTTTGCAGCACGAGATAATAAAGAAATTATTTTGTACAATTCCTTTCCGCTTATAATTAAAGAATTGAGCATATGCCCAAAAGTCGCATTTCCATTTCAATGGTAATGAATTGTTTTTAGTTCGTGCACACAAATATTGCAACGTCTCCTTTTTAGTGGGCACCGTCAATTATGGATAAACCACATTTCGTTGGATTTTTTTTTTTTTTTTTTAACGCAGCGACCATCTTAACGCGCGGGGCTGACGTAAATGTACTTTGTATTAATTGAAAAACAATAACGGGGAAAGTGCGCTTTAGTCCTTCTTTCATCGTGTGCGTGCATTGGCACAAACGTCCTTTAATCTATCTCTATCATCTTATATAGTAACAAATTTTACGTGCGTCAGCTCGCTGTTCGTAGCACAAATTGGATTGACGCCTACGCGATAAATAAAAACTAAAAAAAAAAACTCAAAACAACACTAAAAGTATTGTGGATTACAATAATAATCATCGACGTACTCAGGTGCTGTTGTAGACTGCACTTTTCCCATTCGATGTGGAAGGCCTCCTTTATGTTAATTCAAAAATTCTCGAAGCAAGAGAATCCACCATAAAAGTCGTATCTTGTACGCGTCTATATGTTCAGGGGAAAAGAATGCTTATGCACAAAGTTTAAGCCGGTCATCTTAATTTGTTCAAAACCGTTAAAGGGTCTTTCCTTTTTAATGCTGTACAGGCGTTGCAGAAGATGCAAGAAAAGAGGTGTGAGATCAAACAGTTTTTCGAGGAGTTACCCAGAGTGCCACTTGGTAAACCCCTGCACGAGGTTTATTTCTTCTCTGCTTAGGATTCCCAGCAACGAATTTCCAGGCTTTCCTGGATTTGAATACATGCTTGAACACCAAGATTAGTAGACCCTTACAGGATGACTGCTCGAGATTCCTTTAGGATAGGCCAATTCTGCCCCTTGGTGGACCTGGGAAAGAGAGGAAGTTCATGGTTTATTTCTTCTCTGATTTAAATGCATGCTTGAATAGCAAGATTGGTAGACCCTTACAGGATGGCTGCTCGAAACACCTTTAGGAAAGGCCAGTCGCACGCTTTGGTGGACCTGGGAACGTGGTAAAATGCAACGAGAGCGAGTTCAACCACTTATCAAAGGTTGAAATCTCTATTTTCTCAAGTATATACTGAAACAGTAAATAGCGTCGTAAGATCGCTCTGATCGGCCTGCACTCAAAATCCGAGCATCCTTTACTATGCACCTCCGAGCAACTCACCCATTATTGGCACACAAAAATTATGATAACCGTTACTGGAATAAAAGAGTTAAAAAAGAATCACTGACATAGTATATACTAGAGCAGACATTGTCTAAAGATTTTTAAATGTAAATATTTTCATAATCTCATTGTTCCTTGATATTCTGCGACATGTGGTTCGCAAGCTGAAGAAGGTGGAAATGTGACAACAAAAAGTACTCAGGGCGCTTTAACATCAAAATTATTTCATACAGGCGAATGATAAATTACACATATATGCATAGCTAGGATAACGCCTAAATAAAGATATTGATGGGACAAAATCCATCTCAAATATATCTACTATTTTCAATATTTCAGTACAATAGGGGAAGACGTGCACGAAGGGAGACATGGGTTTTTAGAATTGTTACGATACAAAATTCACCTGCATAACACCACTTCCAGATAGTGGAAAGACGAGATATGGCCACCGCCCTAGATCCGAAGTGCACTCGGATTACTGGCCCTCCTTCCGTCAGATGGACCAAAGAATTAACAACATAACTGCACATCAAATGATTGTCCACCGACTTAATTTCGTTGACTCAGTCACTATGGGGTTGACACCCAAGAAATCGAATCCTGCTGGAAAATTTTAAAACTGGACCAGTCAACACGCTGGAGGATAAGGAGGGAAGAACGGGAGCCTCTCAGAAATCAAGGCAGCCTTTTTGGCCGTTTTAGCCAATCAGTATCTAGTTCAAAATCCGGTTTTGTAAATAAGCTACGGGTTTTACTTTCAGGTTTTGAGAGAAAGTTAGATAAACAATTAAGCTCTGTCCATGACTTTGTTGAAAAGTTTTTCATAGGTTAGGTCTATTGACCACACTGGTCCAGAAAGATTTTCTGACGAAAAGACGCACTTTTAAAATGTGCGACTTTACCTTGAATTTTAACTCACTTTTAAAACAGATCTTTTCGAATTCCCCGATGTTGATTTCTCTTGTAACATATTTTTGACGGGATGATAAGGGCTTTACTACACGCATCATCTAGCTGCAATGCGTTTTTTGCCGTAGGTGACTATTATAATAATGGGGAAAAAAGATAGTTTATTCATTTTCATGGATAGAGGCAAAGCCTTTGTTGGATTCAGAGAGCAAAATGACGTTTTCAAAGCACCTACAAAAGTCACTGTGGTGATGGTTTGCCTTTATTTTGGAAGTGTTTAACGCCGAACAATTCAGAGTGTTCAAAAATTAATTGTGATTGAAAGTTTAAGAGATTGGTGATTCAATCGTAATTGAAGGAGCAAAAATAGTAGCATTTTAAAACTAGAGTGCGATTTAATGTTGTTGTATCGATAGGTGACGCTGTTGTGAGTAGGAAAAAGGGTGCGGCGATATCCAGTTTTTTTTACTGCTTCATATGCATGTCTCAGTTTTCCGTTCTTTATTTAGCCTTTACAGATTTACAGTAAAAGTTCAATAATATCTCAATGCACGTTGTTGCAGAAAAAGCAGGAACGCGCGCAAGCGAAAAAAAGGGCGTCCTGATATTTGGGGAAGAGAATCGCCTAAACAAAAACGGCAGCATGGGAAAATTGATTTTCAATATTCTCCACTCTTACTTCATATCCTCTCTATGAATCCTGTGTCTGAATCTCCTTAAAAAACTTATGAAGTAAACACCGTTGGTATCGAGGTTTTTTTCCAAACCCCATCGCACTACATAAGACTCTACTCTCCACCAGTCTTTCTCGTCAGTTCTGTAACCGAGCTCGATAAACGAGCTTTGTCGAGCTCGATTAGTTATCGAGCTCGATAAGTTATCAAGCTCGATAAGTTATCGAGTACGATTAGTAATCGTACTCGATTAGTAATCGTACTCGATTAGTAATCGTACTCGATTAGTAATCGTACTCGATTAGTAATCGTACTCGATTAGTAATCGTACTCGACTTGTAGTTATCGAGCTCGATTATGAAACGTGGTTTGCTCATCGAGCAGGAATGGTAATCGAGTACGACAAATGCATATCGGGCTCGGTTGCCCAGGAACAAAATGTGATCCGAACTATTGATCCTATTGTTAAGCTTAACTAGTTAACCTGACTTCATGTGTCAGTCATGGGCTCAATTAATTCATTTTGCATGTCTTCGAGCTTCCAACTCACCTTGGAGCGAAATTCAGTCTAGTGTTTTTATCTGATGCAATAAACTTTTAGCGTTCAAGCATAAATTTTAAAAGACGGTCAAAGAGTAAGAAAATCAAATTCATAGCCAAACATGCACAAATGGTGTGAGGCGCTTCGTGATGTTTGATATGGCTCGAGGGGCTCAAGATACATCTTAATTGTAGAAAAAAAAAAAAAAAAAAAACTACAATTATTTGAAATAATGTGTAATAATACATGTAATCCGCTGGAAAATCAGTTAAGGTCTCAGAATTATTAATGTCAGTTATGTTTTTTTTTCCTTTTTCCTTTTACTTATTCATGGTATCACAAACGAAATGAGGACGAAATACCATATGGAAGGCAATGTCAATGGCCACGAATTCACGATCGAAGGTGAAGGAATTGGAAACCCTTACGAGTAAGTGTCTCTTAATTTAAAAATAGAACATCTTAGATTATTTCATTACCATGCATTACAAACAAGAGAACATCAGGGGATAGAGAATTAGGATTATGCCCAAAGATTAATCGGAAGATTTTCAGTCATAAACCATGAGCTTTTTTCTATTCGGGTTTGCAAATTACCTATGGTCCATGACATCGACTTCTCCATCAACTTCCAGAATCAGGCGAGAAGCTCAGTCACAACTAAACCCATTTACCATTCTTTTTTCTTACATGAAAGGTTGTGGAGTATTGTCTTATTGAGTTCAAATTGTGATAATAAATATTTGGTTCCCTCTACTGAATTCTCGTGCATTTCCAGTTACACATGAGCCGTTTCTGAAAACAATTTCCAATACACTTTTCCTCTTTTCATGTTTAGGGGGACACAGATGAGCGAATTATGCATCATCAAGCCTAAGGGAAAACCCCTTCCATTCTCCTTTGACATACTGTCGACAGCGTTTCAAAATGGAAACAGATGCGTCACTAAGTATCCTCCAGGCATGCCTGACTATTTCAAGCAGTCCTATCCAGATGGAATGTCATGTGAAAGGTCATTCATATTTGAGGATGGAGGAGTTGCCACAGCCAGTTGGAACGTTCGGTATAAATGTAACTTCTCGCATGGCAGTTAGAGAACATTTTTAAAAGAAATTAAATCTTCAAGAATATTTTTGACATAGAGCAGGGAGTGGCCGTTTTGAAGATGCAATTTAGTTGTGATTTTCTTCCAAAAGCTCATTTTGTTGACACACAGGTTGGGAAAAACCACATAAAAAATATTATAACCCGAGGATATGCAGCCTGCTTCAGTTTGAAATGAGTTTTGGCCTCATCATGTAAGACGCCATTTGTGAGTAAGAGGGCTAAAACTGGAAAATGACTAAATTTATGACTAGGCTTTTAAGCATTGCTCTACTGGATATACACTTTGCAGTATTATTATTTGAAGCAGCTGCAAGATTGATTTAACCTTTATTTTTAACTGATACTCCAAAGCTTTCTCAATTTTGCAGTCCTGAAGGAAATTGCTTCATCCACAATTCCATCTATCATGGCGTAAACTTTCCCGCTGATGGACCCATAATGAAAAAGAAGTCAATTGGCTGGGATAAGTCGTTCGAAAAAATGACTGTGTCTAAAGAGCTGTTGAGAGGTGATGTGACTCAGTTTCTTCTGCTCGAAGGTGGTCGTTACCACAGATGCCAGTTTCACTCTACTTACAAGTAAGATTTTCGTGTCTGCATCAGCTCTGACGATTGTGAAACGTCCTCTTTGAATATACGGCTCTCTTCTGTTTTGTGTTTCCCCAAATTAAAGAAGTTAAAGAGAACCCAGGGATGAATAGGGCTTCAACAGAACGGCAGAGTAACAATTCATCTTAAAAAAAATATTCGGTATCGCATGAGTGAACTCTACAAGTAAGGGCGATGGACAAAATAACCCTTTAATGATCAAAAGAATTGTTGAGTTAATTACTAAATTAAATTGCTATAAAATTACTAAATTCTGAGAAATCAAAGGCAAAGTTTTATTAGAGTTGTTCATAAAGCAAGTGTTGTCTATTTTTTCTTAGTTGTTTTTAACTGTTCTTTCGGATTTTTGGTTCTTTTACCTTTTTTTTTCGTTCTTTTAATTATTTTCTTTTTTTGCACAGACCAGAGAAGCCGGTCACACTGCCCCCGAATCATGTTATAGAACATCACATTGTGAGGACCGACCTTGGCCATAAGGAAAAAGGTTTTACGGTCAAGCTGGAAGAACATGCTGCGGCTCACGTTAACCCTATGAAGGTTAAATAACTCTATGTAAGATGCAAGCATTTTCATTACTTACAATTAAAGCCCTGAATTCATTGTAACTCGAATCAGGTCAGTTGAATAATAAAAAGAAAATTGATATAATAAACGGTGTATTGTCATTATCTTATTTCCTGCAGCCAGAATTGCTCCCTGAGACTAAAAACTGGGAGCACATGTATTGCAGATTTGTTTGCAACTATTTTCCGTGACTGCCTACACATAGTTAGACGCCCACAACTCTTTTTCAATAAATCTCATCCTCTCTATCGGGTCATGTAATAGGAGAGTCAATTGGTTAGCTCCGGAAACTGAATGAACTGCCAGCCAGAAGAGCGAAGACTCTATTTAATTTATCGCTGAATGAAAGTAATGACACAGAGAAACTGAGAAGAAATTATTTAAAAAAGCAATCGAGAAGAAGGGTTATGCTAGCTGAAGGCTCAAATCGTAGATTGCTCCTGGAGGGGAGACACTGATGTTTGCGGTGTTGCTTGTTGACCCTTTATTTAATGCGGTATGGAGGTGAAGAACAACTTACGTTGCGGTGTCGCAGAGATTCAAACCTTACAGTGTATGATGTTTGTAAGTTTAAAGCGACTGTGTTCGGTAAAATAAACCATTTTCGGTGTTGCAATTTATTCTTTAAACCTTTTGATAATCCGACTTAATCTTTGATCATTGGCTGATTGTCCCCAGGCTCTGCGTTCTTTTATATTTTACTTGACCTATATATGGAGCTCTACCGTACGCGCAATCGGCCAGCCAAAGATTAGGGCGTGGTAAAGATGAGTGAGACCAGACTAGGTAAATCCGGATGGTTTTTTTTTTTTATATCGAGGTGTCGGTGTGTTGATAATATTTCTTGCGGTGGTGCGGTGTTTTTCCTATTCTGTTTGCGGTGTTGCCGTATTCAGAACTACCCATGTACCTCTTTTACTTGAGACGGAGGAAACGCGATTTTTGTGACCAGATTTGGCCTACTAACGCGGTTGCGATCTGATAATCTGTACGGAAAGTTTTTAAAGTTTGTAAGTATAGGAAGCGTTTTAATATTTTCCGGAGTTCTTTTTCCAGCGAAACAACGGTCATTTGTAGAATTTCAACTGGTGAAATTTATTTCGATTGTTAGAACTTAACTTTAAATTCGGTAATAACATTATTAGACAGTATCAAGACAAAGGCGGCAAGATCGAAAGACAACAGTATCGAGTGCTGCGCGCTGATTCAAACACCGTCCAGCTATCTATATATAATTTGGATATATCAACAAAGTTGAAATGGTAAATTGGCCACCGTAACGATTACAAAAGCTGACGTTTCAAGCGTTAGCCCTTCGTCGGAGCGAATGACGTATCGTCATTGGAAAATGAATAAATAATTTTTATCGATACACTTCCTTAATTCAATTTATCAAAGTCCGAAATAAGACGAGGGAACCATGATATTTCTTTTGACTCCACAATTCTGTAAGCTCTACCACTTTCCCACGTTTATTGTGTGTCTAATGTGTAATCGCTTCTTTATATATAGGTAATATGAGAATCACTAATTTAATCAATCAACTGTCACTGTATCGCCTCCCGGTTAGCTCAATGGATAGAGCGCTGGACTGTTGTGCGGGAGGTCGAGGGTTCGAGCCCCGGCCGGACCAACACTCAAGGTCTTAAAATAATTGAGAAGAATATGCTTCCTTTCTATAACATCAAGAAATGGTTAGATATTCTAGTCTTCTCAGATAGGGACGAATAAATGGAGGTCCCGTCTCCTACAGGGTTAGGGGTAGGAGACGTTAATTTCCCACGCACGAGATTACTGTGTGATGGATGTCCTCCCCCTGGGTGGGATGGGCGAGTTAGGATTGATTGTAGAGCGCTGTTGATCTGTCATTGTAAATAGCGCTCTATAGGTGATAAATTGTAAATTGTAATTGTACAAGGAAAACGAAATATCTGGTTTCACAGGTAAAGAAATTGTTCTCGCGTGGGGGCGTCTCCATGTTTCCGACACAATTCCCTTGTTTGCACTAAGCGATTTACTTTCCTAGACCTTAGACATCAATCAAATGAAGCTTTCTCAACCGAAAAAGGTGTTACCCTGACCAAAGCAGAGAAACATTTTTCAGTTCTTATGTCTAATCCAAGTGCGTTATGGAAAACTCTTAACAACATAACATCTTGCAAAGAAAGAACTCCCATCTCTTGCATTGAAGCCGACGGTGTTCAATACTGTAGCAACAAGTCTGTAGTAAAGATTCTCAATCATGCATGACCATTTTACGACAACTGGAACTAAACTAGCGCAGAAGCTCGAGTCTTACAGGTCCTAAATTTTCTCGACACTTACGATAAACTCAAGTCTACCCTATGAATTTACTTCCAGCCAATTACGGAAGACTTGGTTATTCGTCAGCTACAACAGCTCAAAACCACTAAAGCTATCGGTCTCAATAACATCAGTGCTTGTCTACTAAAAGATTTAGTGACTGTCGGTAATCGGTTAAAATTTTCGATCTTTGTCGGTAGTCGGTAGTATTTTTCGCCCTTTGTCGCTAGTCGGTCCAATCCATTGAAATCCTTTTTTATGTCACCTCCTTCAGTCATAATTCTCTTTGCCAAAATTTCATCCTCTCTCGCTTCTTCTCGTGATTTACGTTTTTTCCTCACTTCCCTCTTGTCGCCTTTCTTTTCGGAAACGTTCATCACCTTCTGCTTGCTCGTACATGTATCACCTGCATCTGTCGCCTTAAGGTGGCTCGTAGCAGTTTCCTCGCGCGGGGAACAGGTCACTGTTGCGTGACGCGCGCGAGAGAAACGTGCGAAAGAAGCGCGAGATCAAAAGATGAAAATTCAAAACAAAGATGGCGGCGCGTGGAATTTTTTCTACTTTTGTGAGAAGTTTACCTAAGAGCTTGTATCTGATGTGTTGAGCGGCCACTATGAATGCAGGAGATAGAAACTAAGATAACGAAGACGATTTTCGGAGAAGTAAAGGTTGCTTAACTTCACATTTAAAAGAAATATTCAACCGATATGAAATCTTGCGACGGCGAAAAAAAGAACTCAAGTGAAAGATAATCTACCTGAAGTGGAAGAAGACTTTGAAACTTCAAGGAAAATAATATGATACAGCCAGAAGTCATGTGTAGGATTTTTAAGATGAGCTCGGGAGGCTGTCTTTGACGGCTGTTTAATGATTTTCTTAGCAGTAAACGGCTGTAAACATCAGATCGTAGCTGCTCGCGCGAGCACACGCAATTGTCAGCGGTAGCTAAAACAGATCACGAGCAAATGTCGATCCTATAGAATCCAGATTTTTAAAACGCGCGTGGAAATTGCTAAACTCACGAAAGCTATTGCGTGAAAACAAGTCCGGTGACCCCTTTTTTTTTATTGTTCCAATATGATAATAACGTCGAAAGGAATCATCAGAAAAAAAAATAGAAAATTCTACGGAAGAAAATTTGTGATGTGTGAAAATTGTCCTTTTTGTAGATTTTCTGAAATTCCGCTCCGTAGAATTTTTTAAAAATCTTTGTGCATTTTCCTTTTCAAGTGCCAAAAGCAATCACTGAAAAAAAATCAGGGGGTCACCGGGTTAGTTTTCGAATTATTTAAGCCACAAGCTAAAAATTGCGTCTGAATAAGCCTATGAAAGCGTTGCCATGGAAACTGCTAGTGACGAAATGACACTTATTTTTGGATGACCAATGATTATGTAATTCAACCCCGTAAAAGTGTTCAACTGGCCTTGGTCAGTCTTTCTGTTGTATTCTTTCAAAGTTACAAACCATCAAAAAGATGAAAACCGGTACGAGCCACCTTAAGCGGCACAACGGGTTGACCGGTCCAGTTTGTAACTTGGTGATGATGATGATGATAAACTTTATTCATGTGTCAATGTATTTAGCTGACGCTAATTGGGGACAACGTAAATGAATAACGTATTACGTCCTCCGGAACCGCCGCATTTTCTATGAAATTGACGAATTCAGATAATTTATTAACTTATGCAGACATCTACAGCGGTAATCATATAGACGCATTTTCCACACTCCGCATTTTCCACACTCCTAATTTTCCCCACTCCTTCTTTTCCACACTCCTCATTTTCCACACTCCTCATTTTCCACACTCCTCATTTTCCACACTCCTCGTTTTCCACACTCCGCACTCCCCACTTTCCACACTTCTCATTTTCCACCTAACCGCTCACTACTAGAAAAGCGGACGTGATTCCTACCTTATACAGTGTTGCGCAACGTTTTATATTTATAGAGGTTTGTATGGGATGTTATCGGTTTGCCTTAAAAGAGCGATAAAAATGTCCCGTTTTGAAATAAAATGGACATACCTTACTACCTTGTTTTTTTTACGTTGTTGATTACCAACGTCTCAGGCCATTTTGAAGAGTTTTCGGCGAGTTAGCGCTATTTTGGTGTTCAACCGCTAAGAAAAGGGTGTCTCGAAAACGCAGACCTCGAAATCACAGACCACAGACTGCAGACCTCGAAAACACAGACCTCGAGAAAGTAAACTCGATCTCAGTTGCCCAGAAAACTAAAATGATCCAAATATTTTTTCGAAATTTCGAAGAGAACCTTAGTTTTGAAGCAGTTGTTTTTTTTGGATGGGAGAGATTTAGTCAAAACAAGCATTATGTGCGACCGGAAGTCGACAAAGATCAATTAAAATATTTGCTCCGTGTTAAAGCCAGTGGTCCACAAACAAATAAATTTTGGTAAAAGTCGCTCTCAGTTACTTCAATAAAGCTTACTTCGATAATTTACGCGGACACGTCCAACTTTGAGGGCGCTACAAACTCATTCATGGCTCCTTAATAGGCAATCCCTGGTTTCAAGTCGCGGTTTACAAATATTCCTTGAAGGCAAAAATTCAAGTCCCTCGTCAGTTCGGCGATAGCAATCGCTGCCTTGGGAAAATCCACCACAGTGTAAAATGTTGAAAGGCTTCGCCTGCTTGTGTGCTATCGAGACAATTAAAAAATACGAAGATATCTGAAACCTAAACATCAATACCGAATGGCTGGCAGGAAATGTAAACACTGACTTGTACGCCACCATTACGCATTACGGCACAGGTGGCCCAAGCTCTCTTTGAGAACCACACAAGAAACACAATTCGCATATTTATAAGGATTTGTATGAGATTTTCTACAAGATATCCACAGAGATAGTTAAAAGTGAAAATATTAAATAAAAATGGCTTACCTTGTTCCACTGTTTGCTCCTGGTGTCGTTATTTTACCGATTTGACTTGATTTAAGCGGTTTTTTCGAATCCTGGTTTTCTACCACATAAAACCGCATTTCTGCAGCATGAATTTTTTTTCGACATTTGGTTATGTTAAAAAAAAGAGACTTTTCTCTACGGGAGAATATTTAAATCTGCTGCACAGACTTTAGCAAACCAATGTAACTCGTCTCGGTTCCAAGTTTTTGTACACACGTTGCTCGAACCTCCGACGGATTCTTAAAGCTTTATAATCAGACGTCATCTAGACTCTTTAAACATTCTACTCCCCTCTTTGCTATCAATAAAGCTTACTTCGATAATTTACGCGCAAACGTCCAACTTTGAGCGCGGTACAAACTTATATAAGGCTCCTTAATAGACAATCCCTGGTTTCAGGTCGCGGTTTACAAATATTCCTTGAAGGCAAAATTTCAAGTCCCTCGTCAGTTCGGCGATAGCATTCGCTGCCTTGGGAAAAACCACCACAGTGTAAAATGTTGAAAGGCTTCGCCTGCTTGTGTGCTATCGAGGCCATTCAAAAATACGAGGATATCTGAAACCCAAACATCAATACCGAATGGCTGGCAGGAAATGAAAACACTGACTTGTACGCCACCATTACGCATTACAGCACAGGCGATCCAAGCTCTCTTTGAGAACCACACAAGGAACACAATTTACATATTTATAAGGATTTGGATGGGATTTTCTACAAGATATCCACAGAGATAGTTAAAAGTGAAAATATTAAATAAAAATGGCTTACCTTGTTCCATTTCGTGTGTTGTTTGCTCCTGGTGTCGTTATTTTACCGATTTCACTTGATTTAGGCGGTTTTTTCGAATCCTGGTTTTCTACCACATAAAACCGCATTTCTACCACATAATTTTTTTTTCGACATTTGGTTATGTTAAAAAAAGGACTTTTTGTACGGGAGAATATTTAAAACTGCTGCACAGGCTTTAGCAAACCGTAACTCGTCTCGGTTCCAAGTTTTTGTACACACGTTGCTCGAACCTCCGACGGATTCTGAAGGCTTTATAATCAGACGTCATCTAGACTCTTTAAACATTCTTCTCCCCTCTTTGTTTTTTTTCTTCTCGTGCTTAATAAAAATGTCTTCAACACAATTTGATTGACATAACGCCTTAGTCACGCGAGGCATTGCGTGACGAATATTTCCGCGCTTGGATTGTCTGCTTCTCAAAACCATTAACCAAATGTCGAAAAAAAATTTCGACAACTGCTATGTCGAGGCCTCGAAAATGCTTCTAAGACGAAGGTGTTACAAATATGCGGCATCTAGTAAAGTTTGCGGTTTGTCGAGGTCTGCGTTTTTGGGTCTGTGTTTTCGAGAAAACCTAGTGGGGTTCTCGAAAACGCAGACCAAACCACGCAGACTCAAATTAAAAACCCTGTTTTTAGACAGTTAGGAGAGAACCGTGGTTGTGAAGCGTTACTTATGAGACGAAGATGTTACAAAATACGCGGCATCTAGTAAAGTTTGCTGTTTTTTAAGGTCTGCGTTTTAGGGTCTGCGTTTTCGAGAAAACCCAGGAAAAATCGTAGCAAAGGAGACAAAGATGTTACGAAATCTGCGGCATCTAAAGGTCGCTGTTAAAACCGATCGTGGTAATGCGTAATGGTGGCGTACGATGCCATTCGGTATTTATGTTTAGGTTTCAGATATCCTCGTATTTTTAAACTGCCTCGATAGCACACAAGCAGGCGAAGCCTTTCAACATTTCATACTGTAGTGGTTTTTCCCAAGGCAACGATTGCTATCGCCGAGCTGACGAGGGACTTGAGTTTTTGCCTTCAAGGAATGTATAAAGCGCGACCTGAAACCAGGGATTGTCTATTAAGGAGCCTTATATAAGTTTGTACCGCGCTCGCACAGTATGTCGGGTAACAAAAATAAGCCCAACGAGGGTAGCTAGCGGCCTGCAATCTACAAACAAACCAGTTAGCTCCCCAAAAACGCTTCAAAATGGCCTGAGACGCTTGTAATCAACAAAGAAAACAACAAGGCAATAAGGTAAGTCCATTTTATTTTAAAACAAGACATTCTTTTAAGGCAAACCGATAACATCCTATACAAACCTTTATAAATATAAAACGTTGCGTAACACTGTAAGAGTCACGTCCGCTTTTCTAGTAGTGAGCTTGGGCTGCCTGTGAGCAATGCGACACAAAACCTGCAGGAGACAAAAAAACTGCGATCACGATCCCAGACGGGAAGTACGAAAATCAGACGATACAGGAGAAGACCGAACTGAATTCCGAGCATTCTAGAAGGTTTCTATTGTTACAGACATACAGACGAACTTACACTCTGGATAGCGTAGTATCTTCGACTTCACAGAAGTCCGTAGATAAAAGAATAAGTTAACATCGGGGACTATGGGATCAAAATCAGCAGAGTTCGTTGTGGGCTCGGATTCTATTGTTACCCTCACTCACTCAACAGGACGGCAAAGTAACTTACGCCTCTTTTAGAGGCAGTAAGCAACAGAAATGAAAACAACGAACGTCGATGACGGGTAAAGCGAGGCCAACCAAAGTAATTTGATGCTGTTACCCAGTAAGCGAGGGTTTGCATTTTTATTCGACATATAGCAAAAAAAAAAAAAAAATTAAAGCATACTTTAGATGAACAATTGACGAGTATTCCCACGAACAGTACAAAGCCATTTTACTTACATAGTACATTTAAGTACATAACACGTTTGCTCATTTAATCATCAGGAATAGTTTGAGCGGAAAAAAAACATTGTCAGACAATTAAATTTTTCTTTTGTAAAAGTCCTTACAACTACTCAATAACTTATCCCATGGAGAGCCGCTGTATGATGCGCAATGACCCCGCGTGCACACGAAACGATCATGTCACGGAAGGTCTGAAATCTCTAAATTGGCTCAATGTGAACGATAGACTGCTTACAAACGACTTCTTAATGGTCCATAAGTGTATTCATGACCAGATACCCAGCTACCTTACTGGAAAATTTATTCAGCGTTCGAAGATTCACGACAGAAACACTAGATACAGTGGTGAATTAGACCTCCCAATTTGTAGATTAAAAACAGGGCAACGATCATTTGCTTTTCGGGGTGCAAATCTGTCTAATAACCTTCCAAACGAGATTAAGAAAACATCTGACGTAAAAGAGTTTAAGGCTAAAGTCTATATTTATTTTTAAATCTGTAAGTTTTAATTTTAGCATATTATGATATATTCATGTAATTAGTTGTTACCATTGACGGCGGAAGAGCCCTAGACAGGGAGCTGTTCAAATAAAGTATGTATGTATGTATGTATGTATTTATGTATCGCGATTTTCAATTTTTGTGTTAGTTTTGAATTCTTGAGTCGCCATTCTCGAGGTTCGTATTTGTTTTTTGTTTTTTTGTTTTTTTTTTCTGAGTTTACCGTGTTACCGTTTCACCGTTGTCCACTCGCTTCCGAACAAAATAGTGTTCAGCAACGAGACAGACGAACTTTGTGCATGTTTTGTCTGAGTGCCGGATTTTTACTTGCAGGTTGCAAAGGATTCATTCTTTAGACAGTGTAATCCTCGGCTCCAGTGAAATGAAACGGCTTAAATTCAGACATAAATATATACATTTGAATTTATCTGAAACTTGCCCTTAAGGGCAACCTACAAAGATGAATTATTTTCGCGAAGAACTAGGCGCCAGAGTCAATTGAGAAGGGCTACTTCAATTTGGAATGGCCGAGCCGTGGAATTTGATACGACTATTTCATGACAATATTTACGAATATAAAGTTTTTCGCCAATTTTACCACAATAACTAAGGTATTCAACCTTGGTGGTTAATCACAAAAGAGGTCTCGTTCAACATGTTTTAAAACCTGTGGTTTCCGCAGTAACTTTGGGCAACCTTCAGTCCAAAAGCTAAAACCATGATGTTTTGCGTTGGCTCGCTAATCTAAAACCTTAATAATAATCAGGATAATTGTGCAGGCGGAAGATTTACCTTTTGGTAATATGAGGGTCTGAATTGGGAAGGGGGGTCCATCTGTCGATTGTCGCTTAGAATTTCGTTACGTCATCGGTAGTCGGTTAAAATTTTCAATTTTTGTTGCTTGTCGGTAAATGTCGGTTCATGATTTCAAACGCAACTCAGTTATTCATATTTGTTAGGTAATTCAGACAGTTTCTAACATGCGGTGCAGGCGTCTTATCAGGGCGAGTTAACGTTGAATAGCTTGCGATCGTTTGTTCGACCTGTCATGTTCCATTTGAAGCTTGAGTGGACAATGCGGGGAAGTTAGTTTTGCTCCTCTGCAAGGGGCATTTCATAGATCAGGCAATCAAATTTACTTTGGCACTTTATCGAGATCTTAACACCACAATATGTGTCACTTGGAAATGTTCCATGTTGCTCTTTAAGTGTTACGGTGATTTCCGATTGAAAACCGACGATCCCTTGTGTTCCTCAACGCGCTGATAGCGGTGTCAGAACGTATACCCGAAAAAGTTTGCATCGTAAAAGCCAGACTTTATAGCCAGAATATCCAGAAGGAAGCTATCTTCCTACTTTGAAAAATAAGTGAGGATAAGATTTAAAGAGAATAAAAATACGCAGACGCTCGATTATGTTGACTCAGTGCTAGTTGGTCTAAGCCACACCCTCTACCGCCTACCGCCGTGAAAAAAGCCGACCGACAAAAATTTAATACAAAGACACAAAGCGCACAAACTGATTCTTACAAAGCCCGGTCAAGCGGCCAGAGGGTCTCTATATTTAGCCGCCACTACTACAATAGACCGCTCTAGAAGAATGACACTTGTTGCCACCTACAGGTATATCAGCGAGAAATCAAAACAGTTTGGAGCCCCCCATGGGATAAGTTCTTTCGGATAAGCTTTTGCTCCTCTGTAAGGGGCATTTCATAGATCAGGCAATCAAATTTACTTTGTCACTTTCTAAAGATCTTAAAAGCCCGATACATGTCCCTTGGGAATGTTCCAGGTTGCTCTTTAAGGTGATTCTCGTTTGAAAACGATCCATTGTGTTCCTCAACGCGCTGATAGAGGTGTCGGAAGGTATACCCGACATAGTTTGCATCGCAAAAACCAGAAGCTATCTTTCTACATTGAAAAAGAGAGGATAAGATTTAAAGAGGAGAAAAATACGCAGACACTCGATTGACCGACAAAATTTAATGCAAACACACAAAGCGCACAAACTGATCCTTTACGAAGCCCGGTCAAGCGGCCAGCCGGAGGTTCTCTATATTTAGGCGCCACTACTACACTGGACCGCTCTAGAAAAATGACACTTGTTGCCACACACAAGTAAATAAGTGATCAATCAAAACATTTTGGAGCCCTCTATGGGCCAGGTTATTAAATAGTTTTGCAGTTTGGCTCAAACAGTTCCAGATGAATAAGTAAACCTGTTTTGTAGGTAAACGTATTGCCTGAGTGGTATGTTGTTGTTCCTTTCTCTAGAGTACTGATCATTTGTTGAAAGAATTTTTTTTTATTCTGTCTTTTTTAAAAGCTGATTAAAATATGCACAGTAATATAATAATGATAATAATTTAAAGAAACTAGTTGGAAAGCCTCATGGTTACCCTAATCTCTGGGAAGCAACAATGATTACATAAAGTATGCTTCGTTTAATTTCTCCCTTCCATCGTCTCATTTTTACAACATAGAGACTGTTACGTATGATGCACGATCCTCGCAGTAGATAGCGCTATTTAAGCAATAGAGAAATTCAGACCTGAAAAAAATCAGGCCTGTACGGGACTCGAACCACTGACCTTAAGTTGACCACTCAACTTAACGGCCTGCTCTCAGTTGGCTTGTTAGCTCAATTGGTTAGAGCGCTGCACTAGTATCGCAGAGGTCAGTGGTTCGAGTCCCGTACAGGCCTGATTTTTTTCAGGTCTGAATTTCGCTATTGCTTAAATAGCGCTATCTACTGCGAGGATCGTGCATCATACGTATCAAATACCGCAGTTCAAAATATATGATTTTCATATATTTATTCTATCTCATAGAGACTGTTGCTACAATCTGAGGACACGGTCTTAATTGCACGTGGCAAAAAATTCTTATGCCAAACGTATCACGTTTTAATAACTACCACTGAATTTGCAGATAATTTTTTTTAACTATCCAGCATAACACAAACTTGAACTTAACTGATGAAGAATAGACGTAAAATTTTGAAATAAAGGAAAAAAGCGCCAGCTCACTCCAGAGGGTTGTAGCCTGTCAAAGCTACTTTTCAGAATGTTTGCCTTATCCAGAGTTAATATTTAGAAAAACTATCCTAGGTTTAGCTGCATTTATTGATAAACTCTGAGGGTCTTGTTGCTAAAGGACTTGTAATGCGTTCATAGAAAAGTTCGATTTGCCTGTTTCTGAAAAAAAGATTAAAGATTGCATGCAGACAGTGGTGGTGGATCCAACACTCGAAGTCAAAATTCCAAAAAACATATAGTTTACGCTGGTTATGTTATCAGTTCTGTCTTTCTGAAACTTAAACGGCAAACTTATTTAAAACAAATGATCATTCCAAAAACAAGCCTCTGATCGACGGAACGGGTCACTAACCAACTAATTGCAAAGGCTATAACCGAACAGTCTCACGTCCAACCGCAAGGACGCGAATGAATTTGTGAATTTTCACAGAATAGAGATTTTAAAGCTGAACTTTGGACCGTAAGCCCTTCGTTATTCACCCTGACTGTCAAAACGCCATATTTAGAAAAACATACACTAAGGTGACCAATTCGCATTATCGAATCAGTCGATGAAACCAAATTGTTTGAATAGGTTATCAGTTCTGTCTGTGTGCCACCTTTGAAAGTGCATATTTCCTCTTTTTTCCCTTTGCTAAAAGAAAAGCAGTAATTAATTTTCTTAGACGGCAAGTTAATTACGAAAAGAAATTCTTTTTCTATAAGCGAGCCTTCCATCTTCCTAACACTCTCCTATCCAACGACAAGGAATCGAAAGATTACTTATATTTTTGAAGGTTTGAACGTGCCTCTAAATATAATTAGTAGTAAAATTTTACGTAATCAGGGAAGGTTAGAGTGTCTGTTTATCTTCCATGATTACATAATCATTCATCTTAATTTAGTAACACTGCAAGAAATAAGTTTTTTCAGCGTCAAAACGCAGTGTGACGCGGACAAAATTAAATAAAGCCACTACGATGGCTGTGTCTATACAAGATGACACGTGCAGTTTTCATTTCATATTGCTGCAAAGTTCCCGTAGAGTTTAGCCGCAAGGTTTCAAAACTCTAGAATTTCCTTTTCTATTCCATTCCGATTGACAGACATTTTGGCGCCCAAATGATAAATAAGTATCCTAAATTAGAGTCGATTCAAAAAAGTGATGAATACATTAGACTTTGGAGCTCTTAGCTTTGAAAATTTCAACAATGCACATGCGTTGAGCATGAACCAATTGTTAAATTTCACATGATAGTTCACGTGGGATCGTTATCATTAAAGATAACATGATAGTTCACGTGGGATCATCATTAAAAATCACATGATGGTTCACGTGGGATCATCATCATCAATGAGTCTTTGTTTGTTCTATTTAGCTTTAAAATCAATTCACCCTAACACTGCAGTCAGTTCAGCTTGGTCGGCAACGGAGTGAACTTCAACAGATTATCTTAAACCCGAAATCAAGTTTTGAAAATCAAGCCATTTATCCTCAACATGTCTCATTCAAAGCAAGTAAGTTAATTCAAGTAATTCACTAAGCAAAGACAGTTGCAACTAAATCTACCCTGCTGACAAGGAATAACATAAAATCGTCTTAACGCAAACCGCTATGCCACACCCAAAACATGCTCTGCAAAACATGCTCTGATGAGCTGTAATTTTTAGCAATTACAGAAAAGAGACTTTAAAAAATGTAGGTTTCGACAGGATTAAAACTTGTGCCTCTTAGATACCAGTTGGGTGCTGCTACTAACTAACTAGGAGTCCGCGCGTTGGGAGCGAGGCAAATATTTGACGGTTATCCTTTCACGTGAAGGAATCTGACCTTATTCTTTAATGAAATGAATTTCATTTGACCAGCGGATGAAAATTAAATAAAGCAATGATCCTCGTAGGTGACTTCTAATTTTTCTGCGTGTTCTGACATGTTCTCGAGTAGGATTCGCAATAGCAAAGGGAAAAGTTATTGGAACAGATGCATGCCCCACATACCACAGACAGAAACATGCCATACGAAGAACTATTGATCCTATTGTTAAGCCTAACTAGTTAACCTGACTTCATGCGTCAGTCATGGGCTCATTTAATTCATTTTGCATGTCTTCGAGCTTCCAACTCACCTTGGAGCGAAATTCAGTCTAGTGTTTTTATTTGATGAAATAAAATTTTAAAAGACGGTGAAAAGTAAGAAAATCAAATTCATAGCCAAACACGCACAAATGGTGTGAGGCGCTTCGTGATGATTTGATATGGCTCAAGGGGGTGAAGATACATCTTAATTGTAGAAAAAAATAATTACCATTAGTTGAAATAATGTGTAACAATACATGTAATCCGCTGAAAATCAGCTAAGGTCTCAGAATTATTAATGTCAGTTAAAATGTTTTTTTTCCTTTTTGTTTTCACTTATTCAGGGTATCACAAACGAAATGAGGACGAAATTCCATATGGAAGGCAGTGTCAATGGCCATGAATTCACGATCGAAGGTGAAGGAATTGGAAACCCTTACGAGTAAGTGTCTCTTAATTAAAAAACAGAACATCTTAGATTATTTCATTACCATACATTACAAACAAGAGAACATCAGGGGGATAGAGAAGGAGGATTCTGCCCAAAGATTAATCAGAAGATTTTCAGTCATAAACCATGAGCTTGTTTCTATTCGAGTTTGCAAATTACCTATGGTCCATGACATCGACTCCTTCATCAACTTCCAGAATCATGCAAGAAGCTCAGTCACAACTAAACTCATTTACCATACTTTAATCTCTTACATGAAAGGTTGTGCAGTATTGTCTTATTGAGTTCAAATTGTGATAATAAATATTTGGTTCCCTCAACTGAATTCTCGTGCATTTCCAGTTATACATGAGCCGTTTCTGAAAACAATTTCCAACACACTTTTCCTCTTTTCATGTTTAGGGGGACACAGATGAGCGAATTATGCATCATCAAGCCTAAAGGAAAACCCCTTCCATTCTCCTTTGACATACTGTCGACAGCGTTTCAATATGGAAACAGATGCTTCACTAAGTATCCTCAAGGCATGACTGACTATTTCAAGCAGTCCTATCCAAATGGAATGTCATATGAAAGGTCATTCATATTTGAGGATGGAGGAGTTGCCACGGCCAGTTGGAACGTTCGGTATAAATGTAATTTCTTGCATGCCAGTTAGAGAACATTTTTAAAAGAAATGAAATCTTCAAGAATATTTTTGACATAGCGCAGGGGGTGGCCGTTTTGAAAATGCAATTTAGTTGTGATTCTCTCCCAAAAACTCATTTTGTCGACACACAGGTTGGGAAAACCCACATAAAAAATATTGTAACCTGAGGATAAGCAGCCTACTTCAGTTTGAAATGAGTTTTGGCCTCATCATGTAAGACGACATTTGTGCGTAAGAGAGCTAAAACCGGAAAATGACTAAATTTATGACTAGGCTTTTAAGCATTGCTCTACAGGGTATGCACATTGCAGTATTATTATTTGACGCAGGTGCAAGATTAATTTAACCTTTATTTTTAACTGATACCCCAGAGTTTTCTCAATTTTGCAGTCTCGAAGGAAATTGCTTCATCCACAATTCCATCTATCATGGCGTAAACTTTCCCGCTGATGGACCCATAATGAAAAAGAAGTCAATTGGCTGGGATAAGTCCTTCGAAAAAATGACTGTGTCTAAAGAGCTGTTGAGAGGTGATGTGACTCAGTTTCTTCTGCTCGAAGGTGGTGGTTACCACAGATGCCAGTTTCACTCTACTTACAAGTAAGATTTTTTTGTCTGCGTCAGCTCGGACGATTGTGAAACGTCCTCTTTGAATATATGGCTCCCTTCAGTTTTGTGTGTCCCAAAATTAAAGAAGTTAAAGAGAACCCAGGGATGAGAAGGGCCTCAACAGAACGGTAGAGTAACAATTCATCTTAAAAAAAAATATTCGGTATGGAATGAGTGAACTCTACAAGTAAGGGCGATGGACAAAATAACCATTGAATGATCAAAAGAATTGCTGAGTAGATTACTAAATGAAATTACTATAAAATTACTAAATACTGAGTAAATTAAAGGCAACATTTTATTAGAGTTGTTCATAAAGCAAGTGTTGTCTATTTTTTCTTAGTTGTTTTTAATTGTTCTTTGGTTTTTTTTTTTTTTTGCTTCTTTGCCCTTTTTTTTCTTTCTTTTAATTATTTTCTTTTTTGCACAGACCAGAGAAGCCGGTCACACTGCCCCCGAATCATGTTATAGAACATCATATTGTGAGGACCGACCTTGGCCATAAGGAAAAAGGTTTTACGGTCAAGCTGGAAGAACATGCTGCAGCTCACGTTAACCCTATGAAGGTTAAATAACTCTATGTAAGATGCAAGCATTTTCATTACTTACAATTAAAGCCCTGAATTCATTGTAACTCGAATCAGGTCAGTTGAATAATAAAAAGAAAATTGATATAATAAACTGTGTATTGTCAATATCTCATTTCGTGCGGCCATAAATGCTCCCTGAGACTAAAAAATGGGAGCACATGTATTGCAGATTTATTTGCAACTACTTTCCATGACTGCCTACACATAGTTAGACACCCACAACTCTTTTTCAATAACTGTCATCCTCCCCCTATCGGGTCATGTAATAGGAGAGTCAATTGGTTAGCACCGGAAACTGAATGAACTGCCAGCCACAAGAGCGAAGACTCTATTTAATTTATCGCTAAAGGAAAGCAATGACACAGAGAAACTGAGAGGAAATTTTAAAAAAAAGCAAGCAAGAAATAGCGTTATGCTAGCTGAATGCTCAAATCGTAGATTGCTACTGGAGTACCCTTCCCTTCCCTGGCAAAGGCTTCGCATCGACTTTGCTGGACCAGGTCAGGGAAAGATGCTCACTGTAGTGATTGATACCCACAGCAAGTGGCCGGTGATTTTTGTGATGGAGATCACTACTGCTGAAGAAACCGTTAGCACGCTGCGCTCTCTGTTTGCCCGCATGGGACTCCCTGACCAGATAGTATCAGACAATGGTCCACAGTTCACATCTGAAACTTTTAGGAAGTTTGCAACTGCGAATGGTATAAAACGTGTCACTGGTGCACCTTATCACTCTTCAACCAATGGTCAGGCGGAAAGATTGGCACAGAGTTTCAAGAAAGGAGTTAAGGCTGACAAGCCCGGTAGAACCCTGCAACACAAGCTTGATACGTTTCTGTTAGCTTATCGATCAGCGCCACATGTCATTACTGAGCTTAGCCCTGCACAGCTTCTCCTGGGTCAAAATGTTATGAGAAAGTTGGACCTGATCAAGCCAGATGTTACAAGCGAAGTCAACAAGAAGTTGCTCTAGTCCAATAACCACACCTTGAAGTCTTTGGACCAAAACCAGAACGTATGGGACCGCAACTACCGCAGAGGTCCAAATTGTATGCGTGGCACCGTCACTGAACAAACGGGTCCGAGTCCTGTACAAAGTCAAGGTAAATGACCAAACCTGGAAACTTCATGTCGAGCAGCTACGGGATAGCAACCTTTGCCCACCTGACGTGGAAACGATTGATGATTGTGCTGATCCTGGGGAGGTCGAACGTGGTATACCTGCTGTAGTTACGGATACCGAGTGAAAGGACACACCATCCCTGGCTGCGACGCCCATTGGGAGTTTCCCCTCCAGAATAGCAAGGTCATCAACTGGATCCAAAACCTGAGTTGATTACCACCCGTGCCGGTCGTTTGGTTAAACCAACTCCTAAGTTGAAGGACTATGTTTGCAACTAGAGGGAACTGTACTGTTTCTTTGTCGGTGGTCACAGTACCAGCATGTTATCTGAGATACTTTGAAATTTGTTTCTTGGATTTTGTTTTATTCTCTTTGTTTCATTAGTGTGTTATTAAGTCTTAAAAGGAAGAAAATTGTTAGATTATCCCCATTTTTGGGTTCCCTGTTTTATGTAGAAGCTAGTGTCACGTGACCTGTTTTCCATATTTGATACTGTACACGGGGTTTCGATCTGAGATTAAAAACAGCTCTTAGTGCCATCTTGATCTGGTTTACTGTGTTCCCGGCCTTGTATTCGGAATACACTACACATTGCCTTGACAAAATGAGCTTGTGGGGTTGAATAATAAAAATAATAATAATACAACTATCTTAAAATTTGTACAGTTGAAGTCCTCCTCTTTGCAGATGGTCTTCTTATGTTTATAATGTTTTCAAATAAAAACCTTACATTTCGGAATTCAATGGATTACCTTGAAAGGTAAGAACACACGTATGATGAACGTGAATGATCTTGAGCCTGAGTAAAGCAGAGTTAACTGTCTGTAGCTGTACCTGATCACGTTCTAAAACAACATTCAATAAACTTTAACCGTTACATACATACATACATGCATACATACATACATACATACACACATACATACGTTAATTTACCACTCCCCATGGGGGCTTTTCAGGGCCAATTCCCACCCAGCAACCACCCCGGGGGAGGACATCCATAACAAAGTAATCTCGTGCGTGGGAAATTAACGTCTCCTACCCCTAACCCTGTAGCAGACGGGACGTCCATTTATTCGTCCCTATCCGAGAAGACTGGAGTATCTGACCATTTCTTGATATAGAAAGGTAGCACATTCTTCTCACTTGCTTTAAGACCTTGAGTGTTGGTCCGTTCAGCTATTACTGATGTATAAATGCATCTACGCTCTATACAAATTGCTAGTTTTGTTTGATTCGTGGAATTACTAAGATAAAATGAGGCACAACCGTATAAAGCTACAGCTGAGGTTAAGAAAATGACTAAGCTCACCTCGACTTGCGCCTTCGTCAATCCATACCATCTCCTTGTACATGGTTCCCGTTCCAACCATCCCTCCTTCGAAACACCGCTCTAAAATACCTCTCTGTTTTATCTGAGATACGAGTACGTTTTGCCATTGTATTTCCTCACGAACAACAACAACTATTTCGCTAAAAGCTTACCAGACGGCACTTTGTGGAATTTGTTACTCGCGGGCGAACGCGGATTATTCCATAAAGCGATTTCATTGGCTGTTCTAGACAATGCTTCAAATCAGCGGCATAAGACGGCTCAGACGACTCAGACGATCATTTCACTTGGGTACTACCTACCTTCTCAATTGAGAAATACCGGGTGCATGTTATCCTGTGAGAAAATGTGACACGGGTGTGTTACTTGCAGGAACATCAAAGCATAATTACAAATAAATTTTTTATGCATGTCTTTTAATGGCAGAGATAAAATTTAGACAGTTCCAGAGGCTAGCTTCTCCTTTAAGTGCCACTCCCGCTAAGAGCGGTCCTCTCGACTTCCCGACCAAAGAAAATTTTCCTTATTTTTTTTCCTATGAAAAGGGTTTAGGACACATGTTGCTGCTGCTGCTGTTTTTATCGTTATTGCATGGAACATTAAAAGCCAATTTACACAACCAGCATACAGCATTAGCTAATCTTGGTGGGTATTAGTAATAAATAAGTAAATTCTACACATTGTAAACTGAAGATATTTCATTACTACTACAATATCACTGCAGCTATAAGCTATGCATGTTTCAAAAATAGTGTTTGTTTTCTAATTCTCTTTTTTTTTGCCTCGCCATAAGTGAAAATTGACTTTTGGCTAGACCAACCGTGTAGACAACTATCAAGTGTAAATTTCACAGCTTTTGTCGAGCGCGCTGCGATTGTAATAGTGTAGTTCACGGAATTCTCTCTGGCCTGGAGTTGTAGTAATCGAAACTATGTAAGTATTGTCGTTTTAAGTTGGCTCAAAGTATTTCTTTCCTATCACCTTTACTTATTTAGGTTTCAACCCACATCGTTCACCGTAAATAAATCGTCTTTTTTATCAGCAATTATGGTGTTGAGAAGTTACGATTACCGCAGTCACACCCACCCCACAATGGCAGTTAATTTTCGTTAGTCCCCCTTTAAATTCTGTTGGCGACAACTTATTCCCACTTCGTTTTCCCTAAGAACCACGTGATCCAGAATCCTCGGCCCCTGGCGATAAATAGTGACAGGTCCCTTAGCTTCTGTTTACACTAACTATCCCCACTGCGAATGTAACTTATCTCCGTATATAAAATACCTGAAAACTAGTTAATGTAACGATCGAACGTCGTGAAATGGAATCAAGCACAGAGTTAGAGATAGTCTTCCTAAATTTCTTGGAAACATGTGCATTCGTTACCATGTCACTCAGTTTCTTGAGTAAGGTGACCTTCAAATCTCTGCCTTTGAAAGAAATGTCAACAAAAGCACACATTTTCCTCAGCGTGGTGACTTTAAACTTCCCTAACGTGTCATTTGTAACATGTTCCCAAGTAATGTGCCCATCATATAATACTGGATGAGCAAGTCTGATCTCGGAAATAACATCCGCTACATCCTTTTTCCTTGCTTCGTGTTCAAGGTAACCGCTTTCTTCTTCAATGAGACTTTTGTCGTCGTCGTCGTTTGCATCCTGCTCCGGATCCTTCGGGACTGTGGCTTCTCTTCATCTCAAAGGAGAAAGCCACATGAAAAAGGTTTGAGCCTGGCTCTTCGTTAGCCATTCACTTCTGGTGAGTTTTTAGATAGTAGTACCTCAAATGACTTGATACGTCGTCCTGGCATTCCAGGAGAGATATCGGGGCTGAAACTCTTAAATACCTGTTGCCACTTCAATCTTTGCTTTCCATGAAGAAATTTTTTGCGATAAATTTCTCAAAACATATAAATAACTGAAGAACCTCTCCTCTCCGATAAACAAACACGTGGGTAACAGACTTAGTTAAAGCGAGGGAGCTGGATCGAGGCATGCCAGAACCTTCACCCCCTCAAAAACATCGAACAGCGTGGGAGGGTAGACCGATTTAAGCTCAAATACCATCCCCATTCCTTTACCTCACTCCATTTATAACATTCGGTTCTAATTCGTTACATCGACTACTTTTTAGTTACAATTTACATACCTGCTAAACAATGCAAGTCATGAAACAAATGGACTAGTTACCATAATCACGTCAAGCAATATATCAGGCCGGGTTTCGTTACAGGGAAAGATTAAGCTTGTCCCTAAAGAACGTTAGTAATAGTAATCAAATAGTAATCAAAGTTTAATGTCTTTACGTGGGGCATGGTTACCCATATTGCCCGAGCCAGAGGCTCATGTAGGAAACGCAAGACAACAACCCACCCATCCCACCCCAGGGGAGGACATCCATCACACAGTAATCTCGTGAGTGGGAAATTAACATCTCCTACCCCTAACCCTGCAGGAGACGGGACCTCCATTTATTCGTCCCTATCCGAGAAGACTAGAATATCTAAACCATTTCTTGATGTTATAGAAAGGCAGCATATTCTCCTCAATTATTTTAAGACCTTTAGTGTTGGTCCGGCCGGAGCTCGAACCCTCGACCTCCCGCATATCAGTCCAGTGCTCTATCAATTGAGCTAACGGGGAGGCGGTTAACGTTGTGGACTATAACAAAATAAAATCTCTGGTGATGGCAGCAAATGTTCAGCAAGAAGGGCCAGTTGACTGCATTCCGTTTGCTAAACCTCGGTAGAAACTGCAAGAATTCTTGCAGAAGGTTGTTTTGTAAATAACACAGTAACGTACATGCATTTTAACTTGTTTGTGTGTCCTTTTAAACTACACAGTATGTCTGCAATGACCAGAATGCCAAATTGGATTCTTTAATATTGATCTTCTCCACTCTGTACGTGGCTCTAGACCTGATTCAAGGAAAATTAACTCATGCAAGCACAGGTCGCCCAAGCTCTACCACTGGCTCTTTCACAGTGGTTTATTAAAGAGTTTGTATAGTGGTTTAGTTGGACTTGCTTTTGAGCTCCGTAAATGTAAAGTTGTGTGAAGTAATCAAAGAAATAAAGTCTTACCTTCATAGAGAGTGGTCTGTGTTGTTCTCCTCGCGATTTGTGGCCGTTTTGATGTGTTAGCTTGACTCCCTAATCACCACCGAGTCACCGTGCACAAGATACGGGAAGGTCGGAAACTTCTGTTGATACATGCTCGCCGAAATCGCTCGAAAACAACACTTAAAGTGGTACTGAAACGAAATTATCGTATCTGAGATTTTCGCTCTAATCTGTGGTTTTGAATATGCTAATCATCGTGAGATAGTTTGCTTTGGCCTAAAAGAAGCGAAATATATCTTTTTTAACCGTTCAAATAAAAAATTTTACACAAAACCATGTCCGGGCTCTGGTACAGAGCGAAATGGATTGATGACGTCACTGGTTGTGTTCACTCCGATAGCGTGATTTATTTCACTCACTGTTTGTTTGTATTCGTGGGCGAAGGAGATGGCAGATATTAAAGTTTTGTCAAGTGAATCTTCTTCTGAACGAAGCGAAGTTGTCTGCATTAGCGAAGAGGAAGATGGTGGCGTAAAATGGGGTTGACAGGCCTATACGACTCCCCGGCGTGTGTTTAGAGTAGCCTATTCAAAGTTTAGCCCTCACGAGTATGTCTTTGAGCGACCGCCCTCTTTTGTAAGATACGAGCGGCGGACTTTTGTATAGTTCGCTCAGTAGTGGTTGTGTTGCTATTAAATGCCAGTTTTTCATGAGAATTTGCTTTATGTGTGGCACTAAGTACGCACATCAGGGATTGCGTCTTTTTCGAATCGTTCGCCTTTGTAGAGGTACAGCTATTTTTTTGACTGTCTCGATCGTTAAGTTGTCTTGATTGCTTTCAGCTTGCGCCACGCGCGCTGATTCGATCGTACTACAGTTCTTAGTGTTCAGTGTTCCAGCCGTTTTAGCTCGTTTTCTTTTCTTTATTTCGGTATTAAAACGACCGATTTTACGTTCATAGAAGCACATGATCGCCTTTACTGTTTCTTGCTCCGCGTTGTTAAGGATTTGCTTTAACTCATTTTTGAAATCCTCGTCTGCTCTTATTTTGGCCCTCGCCCTATATTGTAGGGATTCTGGGCATGTTCTGCGAGGCATTTGGTACAGAGGGATTTGTTCGTTATCCTCAGACTTGCCGAGTAGATCATCTTCAGTGGCACTGTCGTATGAGGCTTCCACGTTTACTTCACTCTCTGAATGGCATTGCTTTGGCCTGGGGCATTTAGTAGCCCATCTGCCATTATAATGTCTTTCGACATTTTCTGTAGATGGTCAGGCAAGACCGCGGTTTCGATCCTAATCTTGTGGATCTCGTCAGTTGCCGATTAACTAAATATACTGGTAGAGATTCGTTCTCGGTATCAGTCGGGAATTTTGCTCCCTATCCAGGCGAAACTCTCGCAGATAGCCAAGATGCCGATGTGGCCGCCGATGAAGAAGAAGAGGATGGCATTTTGCCCGAAATCCTCTTTTTCGGCTTCCCAACATGCAAGCCACACTCCATGCTTTTACCCTTCTTTCACAGAAGTACACAACCAGTGACGTCATAGGGCTGTTTTGGCCGCGCCAAGATGGCCGCCAATTTTGATCTCAGCCGGTCAACTTGGAATGGTTAAAAATGTACTTTCCGCTATGCGTTGGCCCAAAAAAGTACACAGCGTTTGCAAATAACGTTCAAACTCTATTATATTGCAAAAATCTCGGATATGAAAATTACGTTTCAGTCAGGTAGCACTTTAACTACTTTCCCTCGAATCAAAACTTGGCAGCACCAAAGCCAAATAGTTTCCCTTTAAGTTCACCGAAAAAATCCCACAAAAGTTGGTTTGTCGAGCAACCAATCCAGCAAGAATTGCAAATTAACGGCCGTTCTAAGTTCTTCTAAAGCGTGGAAGGAACATGTTGTGCAGCTGAGAGACCGTTAATGTGCGGTCAACCTGGACCCTAGTCAAATATCTCTCAACGGGCTTGCCTGTAACGATGATGATCGCTCATCATTTCAGATTCTACCTCTGCAACATGGTTTTTTTTGTTTTGTTTTTTTTTTGTTTCATTTTTTTTTTCATTTGCATATGAACTGAAAATGTTTCGCTTCTTTGGCTGGGATTTGTCAAAGAAAGCTTCATTTGAATGATGTCTAGGGTCTAGGGAAGCAAACCGCTATGTGCAAGCAGGGGTAGTGTGGAGGGAAAGAGGGAGGAGGGGGGGAGCGGTAGAATTTACAGAATTTTGGACGCAAAATTAATGTATCATATCGGCTTGTTAGCTCAGTTGGTGAAGCACTGCACTGGTATCGCAAAGGTCATGGGTTCAAATCCCGTACGGACCTGAATTTTTTTCAGGCCTTTTTTCCACTACTACATAAGTAGGGTTTATAACTGCGAGGATCGCTTTCATACATTTCAGGAAACCGCAGTACACATATATTAATTTCATATATTCGAAATTCATTGATTTTAAGACATTCTTTCACTGGATTGTAAGGTTAGTATCTCGTGAACTTTCTGGATTCTTATGCATTCATTCCATTGGAATGTTAATCTTTTGTAATGCTCTAGCGATGCTCCAACATAACAGCTGGTAGAGCCAGAAAAGGATCAGACTTTGATAAATTAAATCAAAGAAGTGTCTCGATAAAAATTCTTTACATTGATTTCTGTTCCGTCGGTTGTGGAGCAAGACCGTTATCCAACACATACAATGAGCACAATCTGAGCGGGTAGGTATCTTCTGCTGAAATCTGAACCGGCTTAGTACTCAATATAGTAAAATAGCTTAATTTAGGATATTTCAATAAATATGCAAAGCAAGGGTGTTGTTCGAGATACTTTTGTTTTACAAAACGAGAATGAAACTGAAGATGCCCTTACAGCAGTCCTAATCTATTTTAGCGATTTTATTCATGTTTTGTTTTTGCTTCCCAAGTCGTTTGCCATTTCTTCCTTTAAATAAACCCCGCGAATGTAAAAAAAAAAAAAAAAAAAAAAAAAGCTGCGGTGGCAACAGACTGCAGACATATATGATTCATTAGGCAATGGACTTAAACTATCTCGAAACAAAAACAGAGAAGTGTAAACCAGATACACTTTTCAGAGATTTCAGTTGCTCTATTTATTTTTCTTCTTGTGTTGCGGCAGGAGTTTGTTTTCTATAAATTCTGAGATATTGTGCAAAAGTCAACTCAGGGTACCATGTCACAATTTCATAGCATAGCCCCATACAAGGGAGGCAAACAAAGTTGTGAGTGGCAAAATGGAGACAGTGATGGAACCGAATCGTTAAGAAAAAATCACTGAGAGACTTGTTCCCAATTGAGACTTGACTTGAGACTTGAATTGAGACTTGTTCAGAAATCTTTTTATTGCTGCAAAAAATGAGAAAATAACGGTGTGCGCAACATATTATATCGACGTCTTTCTTTATTTTTCAACTGACCTGCTTCGTGTTATAATGAATTTAGGACAGTGATTGGAAGTAATGAAAATCCCTCCAGCTTACAAAGGGTCAGCATGTGCCACAGCAATTTCTTCCAGCTTGACCGTAAAGCCTTCTTTCTTTTGGCCGAGGTCGGTCCTCACAATGTGATGTTCTACGACATGATTCGAGGGCAGTGTACCCGACCTCTCTGTTCTGTGCAGAAAAAGGTTAAAGAAAGAGAGAAAGAAAAAAAAGAGCAAATAAAAAACAAAACAGAACGATCCATTAAAACCAAATAAAAAACACATGGAAAGAAGTGAGTGGCTATTTTGTCCATCGCCCTTCGAATTATCATGTGTGAATAAAAGGAAGGAAAGAAAAGGTTCAGAAGTAATAAGGGGTTAGTTAACTTTCTGCTTCTTGTGGAGTTCACTTATTCGATCGCATGAATTAAAGAGCATTTCATAATCGTTGGAGTTTATCCGGAAAAAAGTATATATATATATTACTTGAAAGTAGAGAGAAACTAGCAACTGTGGTAACGAACTCCTTCGAGCAGAAAAAATTGAGTCACATCACCTCGCAACAGCTCTTCAGTCATTTTTTTTGAAGGGTCATATTTTCATTATGGGTCCATCAGCGGAAAAGTTTACGCCATGATAGATGAAATTTTATATCATAACCAAAGTAAAGTGTACGCTCTTATTGAATAAAGACTGATAGTTTCTAAAGAAACTGTTTGGGGCTGCGTCGGTGGGGGTAACGAAATAATTTGAATATATCAACAAGGTTGAAATGGTAAATTGGCCACTGCTACGATCATAAAAGCTGACGTTTCGAGCGTTAGCCCTTCGTCGGAGCGAATAGAGGAATTTTGGATTGTGTCTGCTTTTAAAAGCAGAAAATGGAGCTACGTTATTGGTGGGAACATGGCAACGAGAAAAACACGAATAAATTACTGGAATGAAAAGCGTTCGTTGATACCTGTGTGATTTAGACTGCCGGTTTTAAAGATGAGCCTTTGTTCAAGAGTTTTACGGCTTTCCGTGCTACCTAAGTGTAAGGAAAGACCGCAGATTGTCATATGTTACTTAGAATGATTAGGTAAATTAAAATGTCTAACGACTGGTTTCGATGTGTCCTTGTCATTCCTCTCCACGTCGCGAAGGTGTTCTCGGAATCGATCACCTAGTCTTCTGCCTGTTTCGCCGATGTAAATCTTTTTGCAATAAGTGCAAGTTATACAATAGATTACATTGGCGGAGGTGTACGTGAGGCGATCGGTGATCTTAATTGATCGTTTAAGTCCCGATATTTTCTCAGTGTTGTAAATGAAACGACACGTTTTTCATCGTGCACGAGCGCATTTATAAGTGCCTGGTTGGTCATTAGTCTGAAAAGAACTTCTGACCAAAAAATTGCTTATGTTTTTGTCGCGTTTCAATGAAAAGAGCGGAGGCTGCGAAAAGATAGTGCTTCTCTGGATCGTTTTGAAGTAATTTAAAGTTTTTAAGAATGATGGATTTAACTGAGTGGTTGTGAGGGTGAAACGTGAGAGTGAATGGAATGCGGTCGGAATCTTCCTTTTGTGACGTTTGTAGTGCTGAATGTCGATCAATAAGTTGGGCGCGGTGGTAACCCGCTTGAACGACAGAATCAGGGTAACCGGTGGCGCGGTGGTAACCCGCTTGAACGACAGAATCAGGGTAACCACGTTTATCGAAAAACTGGCACATTGACTCTGATTTGTGGTGGAAATCAGAGGCATCACTACATAAACGACAGTTTTTGGTCAGTTCAGTGTCCACTATTTACCCATGGGTGTACGCTGCCGATGGGAGTTAATGCAAAGACTAGTTTTCATGCGCTTGTTTTTCCTGGTCACGTATGATTTCAGTGTTAAATAAAAGGGAACTATGCATCAATTTTATGTTATAAAACAAATGGTAAACACCACAGCGTACATTAGTGAATTATGGATGTACTTGGGAGGTCTGCTACGCAATCAAGAAGCTAGAGTCGCTCTTGGATATTGCTTCATGCGACCTCCTCGCGCGATCCTCGCGCTTTTTTCGTGTGGTTTTTACCATAAATGGATGACGCAACTTTCTTCGAGACTGAAAATTGAGAACCTTTAGAGTATCGGTTAAAAAAAAAGGTTAAATTAATCTGCATCTGCGTCAAATGGCTGGCTTGACTTTGCAAACGAAGATTAGGAAGGTTGTCAACGTTGACGTCGGCTGCAGGTACGTTCGTGGCTGACCAGACCGATGCGGGAAAGGCAGATCCGCCGGCAGTATTTGCAGAGAAAGGTAGTGTCCGGAGTGATGGTAGAGGCGGCGCGGGCCTTCCTTCTCTGTCGCTTTTCTTTAAGTACCTCACGTCTATCCTCCTCAAATTGAGCGGTGGCTTGGTTGATTGGGTGGTGCCAGGTACCACGGTCTATAGCCAGGTCAGACCACTCTTTGCGGTCGATGTTGCAGGTGCTGAGTGACTTCTTTAGGGCGTCCTTTAACCTCTTTTTGGAGCCCCTCTCTCACGATGTCCGGTTGAGAGTTCACCGCACATGACAATCTTAGGTAGGCGGTGGTCTTCCATTCGGAAAACATGACCAGTCCATCGGAGCTGGTGCTTCAGGATCGTGATCTCAATGCTGGGAATCTTGGCCTGCTCCAAGACTTCGACATTGATGTTAAAATCACACCAGTGAATGTTGAGGATGGTGGGCAGGCAGCGCTGATGGAAGTGCTCGACGAGGCGGAGGTGGATGCCGTAAGTGACCCTTGTATTAGAGCCGTAGAGAAGGGTGGTGAGAACAAAATCCGTGTAGACGCAGATCTTTGTTTTGCTTTTCAGGTTCTTGTTGTTCCACACTCGTTTGTATAGTCTGCCGAAGGAACTATTAGCCTTTTCTATTCTGTTGTCTCTTTCCTTGTCCATCTTGGCGTCGGATGAGATGGTGCAACCCAAGTACGTGAACTGCTGGGTTGATTTCAGTTCTGTGTCACCTATGCTGATGCGGGAGGGTGGTATTCTACTTGAGGGGCAGGCTGGTAAAGGACTTCTGTCTTCTTGAGGCTGACCTCGAGGCCAAACAGCCGCGAGCCATCTGCAAAGCATGACGTAGTGCGCTGAAGAGCTCGCTCGGTGTGGGAAACAAGGGCAGCGTCGTCTGCGAAGAGAAGATCCCATATTAGGCTAGTGATTAAGACGATAAAACTGAGTTGATCTTAATAGGAACTAGACAACAATTAGGTAAGATCAACGATGAATGGAATATTTCCGTAGGTGATTGTGATATTTATCCTAGTTCCTGTGTTAGAAATCTCGGTGCATGGTTTGATAATAAGTTGTCTATGTCAACGCACGTTAATAAAATTTGTAATTCCAGGCACGCGTTTTATCACCTACGTAATATTAGGAGGATTAAGAATTATTTATCTCGCGATTCGTTATTAACGCTTATTCATGCTTTCATCATTAGTCGTTTAGACTATTGTAATGGACTTTTGTATGGCCTTCCTAAGTTGCAAATAGTCAAATTGCAACGTGTACAGAATGCTGCGACTAGACTTGTACTGAGTTTAAGTAAGTATTCGTATATTTCTCCTGCGCTTTGTCAAATTCACTGGTTACCAGTACAACATCGTGTTCATTTTAAGATCATAATTTTAACATTTAAAGCTATTCATGGATGGGCGCCTAGGTATATCATTAAACTAATTAACATCAAGCCTAGGTCTGTATATAATCTTAGATCAAATCAAAGTTTATTACTTGACCCTCCTAAGGGGAAAATGCTTGCCACGTTGGGGGACAGATCATTCTCTGCTGCTGCCCTGTACTTACGGAATGCTCTGCCAGCTGAATTACGTGATATTCAATTATTTTCCATTTTTAAATGTAAGCTGAAAACTTATTTATTTCGTGCAGCTTTCTCAAAGTAGCCTGCCTGACAATTACTTTAATTAGTATTACTAATTAAGTTCCTTATTACGATCCTTATTCCTAATTAAGATCCTTATTATGGATATTCCATATTATTCTTATTTTTAACATACATTGTTAATATTAATGTACATGTAGTTAGTTTTATAAATTTGAATTTACTGTAGTATTCTAATTTGTTAAGTGCTGTTGATCATTGAATGAAAATAGCGCTCTAGAAATTATTATTAAATTAAATTAAATCAAATATCAGCCTCTCCTGGGTCTTTGTGTGGGCACGGAGTCACCGTAAATTGAAGAGACTACCATCCAGACGGTACCTGATGTACACTCCTTCGTCAACATCCAAGTCTACAGTAGCTTGCTTGAGCATCATGCTGAAGAATATGCTGACGAGGGTCGGTGCCAGGACACAGCCCTGCTTCACGCCGTTGGAGATAGGAAAGGGTTCGGAAAGGTTGCCATTGAGTCTGATCTGGCCACGTTGGTTCTCATGCAGCTGGATAACCATCTGTAGAAATTTGGGGGGGACAGCCAAGACGTTCGAGAATAAGCCATAGACCAGACCTGCTCACGCTGTCAAAGGCTTTTGTAAGGTCAACAAAAGTGACATAGAGTCCTTTGTTGTGTTCACAGCACTTTTCTTGAAGTTGGCGGAGGACGAACACCATGTCCGTCGTGCCTCTGTTGGCTCTGAAGCCACACTTGCTCTCGGAGATGTTTTCTTCGGCGATGGTTGGTACAAGCCTGTTAAGAAGGATCCTGGCAAGTATGTGATGCCCAGGTAATTGGAGCAGTCAGACTTTACACCCTTGTTGTTGTACAAGATTATAATAGAAGCATGACGAACATCTTGCGGCAACTTGCCCTGCTCCCAGCAACAGACGAGGAGAACGTAAAGTTTCTTAAGGAGCGCCAGACCCCCATTCTTCCAGATTTCTGGTGGAATGCCGTCAACTCCTGCTGCTTTGCGACTCTTGAGTTGATTTATGACTACTCTCAGTTAATCGAGTGTGGGGGGGGGGGGGGGTTCATCGAGCTCCTCTTTGAGTGAGAGTTGAGGAACACGATCAATGGCAGAGGTCTTCACAGTGCGGTTAGTACTAAGGAGGGTCTGGAAGTGTTCGGACCAGCGAGCGAGGATGCTGGGGTTGTCAGTGAGGAGAACCTGACTATCTGCGCTGCGTAGGGGGCTCTGGACCTGGTGGGTAGGGCCATACACTGCTTTCGGCGCCTCGTAAAAGCCTCTATAATCACCCACGTCAGCACCCAGCTGGGTTTTCATAGCCAGGTGGTCCCACCAATTGTTCTGTATCCCTCTGAGTCCGCGCTGTAGAGCACTACATGCGCGTCGAAAGGTAGCCCTCTTCACAGGACAGGTCAGTTGTGCTAGGTGGGCTTTATGAGCTGCCCTCTTCTTTGCTAGTAAGTCCTCGATCTCCGTTTCATTTTCATCAAACAAGTCCTGGTTCTTCTTCTTTGAGTGCCCAAGAAGGTCTTCAGATATCTTTAGGATGGCCGATTTCAGGTTCTCCCAAAGGGTGTCAGGGGTGGGGTCAACAGCTTGGGGGAATTCGTCGAGTTTCAGCTGCAGGTCTGCCTGGAACTTGGCTTTCACCTTCTCCCGGCACAGACTGCTGACGTTGAATTTCTTCACAGGGATACCTATCTTCTTTGGTTTGGGTTTGAACTGCAGTTTGAGCTTGCAGCGTACCAGACGGTGGTCAGTGTGGCACTCTGCACTGGGCATCACTCTTGTGTGTAGAACGTCTTTCAGGTCTCTCCAGCGAACGAGCACGTAGTCAAGTAGGTGCCAAAGTTTTGAACGAGGGTGCATCCAGGTCGTTTTCAGGCTGTGTTTCTGTTGGAAGACTGTGTTGGTAATGACGAACTGTTGCTCTCTACAGAACTCCGGCAAGAGGCGCCCGTTGTCGTTACAGTTTCCAACGCCGTGTCCTCCGAGGACTCCTTTCCAGGCTTCGGAGTCCTTCCCAACTCTTACATTAAAGTCACCAACAATAAGGACCTTGTCGACTTCAGGGATGATAGATAGATAGATAGGTAGATAGATAGATGGTTTTATTAAAAAACTTAGCAGCCAAAAGGCTAAATTATGTTGTTGTTACAATACTAAGTAAAGATATATATAAAAACTAGACAAAAAAAATTACAAAATGTATTTAAAATGTGAAAAAATAATATATACCTGTTTATATATGTATATGTAAGTGTATAAAAGACGACAAGTTAAATAATCAGATATATTACATAATGACATGTTCATAATTGAGATAATTTAATTATAAAATGGTGCTAGCCTTTCTTGCATTGTTATTAATAAAACTTAATTGTGTTCTTTTAGTTGAAAACTTGGCGATACTAAATGTTCTTTTCTTCCTTAAATTGTAATGGCAGTTATTATCGGCAAGCAAAAGTTTGTTCAGTTTGTGTCCTGGTCTGCTTGCTTCCTTAAAAAGTTCACATGTAATCATGTGGCGCCTCTCCGATAGTTTTGCCAAGCCAGTTTCATCCAGTGCTTGCTCGTAACTTCTGTCCAGATGAATAATGCGTAAGGCACGCTTCTGACATTGCTCCAGGTAATTGGATAGGTATTGTGGTAAGCCATCATGAAATAATGCACATGCATATTCCATCACTAATCGAATACACGTGGTGAGGAAGGTTGTAAGTTCCTTTGGTTTAACTTGGGCTCGTTTAAGTTGACTCAGAAAGTATAAACGCTTGTTAACTCTCTTGCTAACTTCATCCAGAAGATCATTCCACTTAAGATCGTTTGCTACGGTTACGCCAAGAATTTTGGCTCTGCTGACACAATCAATGGTCTTGTTATTGACCTTTATTGGCTCAAAGACCCTTTTGGATCATGCAAAGCTAATCCGAAATTCTTTAAATTTATCTTCATTCAGTTGGAACTTGTCAGCAAACACTTGTTGGGAGAGGTCGTCGACATACTGGGTGCTGTATAAAAGTCTGCGCAGATCGGAATGGAAGCTGTCTTTGTCCGCAGGATCTGCCAGAAGAATTGGGGCGTAGACACTGAAGAGTGTGAGATGTTGCTTGCCCTCTAATGGTAGGCGCATGGACATGGTGCGGTCTGTGTGGCCTGTGGGTAGGCCATCGAGTTTGGTTGCGATGGAGTTCCTCACCATGAGTCTCACTTCCGACTGGCGTCTCTCATTTGGTTGTTTCCCAGAGCAGAAGAGGGTGTAGCGAGCGCTATGTTCTTTGAGGCTGCCGTCGTCAACAAAGCGGACCTCGCTGAGAGCTGCTATGTCGATGTTAAGGCGAGAGAGTTCGTGAGTCACAAAGGCTGAACGGCGTTCCGGACGGTTGCTGTCAGCCGTGTCGAACATAGTCCTGACGTTCCAGCAGGCAACGTTGATGACCTGTTTGTTTTTCTTTGGTGATTTCTTGCTTTGGTCGGCCGCACGATAAGATGCCCGTTTACCGCGGCTAGCCAACTGGGTGGTGATGAGGAGGCGAGTTTTCTTTAGGCGAACCTTTTCTATTGCCCCTCTCCATGTGGAGCAGGCAGTGCTCTCCCTAAATAGGGCTGCCCGCTCGCTTAAGGGTGCTACCGAGTGGTGTCGTCGCCTCCAGGTCGACAAATAGGCGACCATCTGTCCTGAGCCGTTTGCATGCAGAATCGGGAATATGGCTTCCAGTGAAGTCTTTATCATGACACCTTTTGCTGTTCCTTACGAGAAAGGGGGAGGGGGGAGGGGGTAGATTCTTAGTGGAGGGGGTACTACATGGTTATAACTAGAAACCACGGGGAACAGTCGCTGCCTACAAAACATACAGGGGGAACTATACAAAGGTGACTGCCAATTAAGTTGCAACGAAGGGGGGGGGGAGCGTCTTAAGGATACCGAGGAATCAGGCCAGTTTTATCATGAAACAAGCAAAATCCACAACCCCCTCCCAGGTGATAAATAAATACTAGCTCCGTAGATTAAGTTTACGCCCTATATAATTGCGAATCCTACTCAGGAACAGGCTAGAGCACCCAGAAAAAATTGCAAGTCACTTGTGAGGAACATTGATTTAGTTGATTTTCATTAGCACATTAAATGAAATACATTTCATTTAAAGATTGAACTCAGATTCCTCCACGGGAAAGAAGAACCCTAAAAATTTGCCTTGTTCCCAACGTGTGGACTCTTAGTCGGTTAGTTAGTAGCAGCGCCTAACTGGTATCTAAGAGGCACAGGTTTGAATCCTGTCGAAGCATTTAGGCATTTTTTCTGTAATTGCTGAGACTGCAGCTCACATGCGACGATCATTGCCTTACTTGATTGTAGTCTAGGGCCATAATGTTTGCAGAACATGTTTAGGGTGTGGTTTGCGTTAACAAGATGTTTACGTTATTCCTTGTTAGCAGGTTACATTCAATTGCAGCTCTCTCTGCTTAGTTTTAACTAATTAAAAGTTCTAGAATTGCTTTGAATGAGACATGTGGAGGATAAATGGCTCGATTTTCAAAACTTGATAGCGAGATAAAATAATCTGTTGAAGTGTTAGGGTGGATTGATGTTACGCTCGAAACTTCAGCTGTAGAGTCGCTGTTATGTAAAATTCACAGATCATTTGATTCCTTGTCGTTGGATTTGAGACTTCAGTTATAGCCAATGCATTTTGTTGGTAAGTGACCCGTCCGTCTATCTAAGGCTTGTTTATGGAATGATCATTTCTTTAAATCAATTTGCCGCCTAAGCTGATCAAAAGTGGCAGACAGAATCAACCTTACGTGAACTGTATGTTTTTGGAATTTTCACTTCGAGCGTTGGATCCACCGCTGTCTGCATGCAACCTTTTTATGCGTTGCTTCAGAAACAGGTTAAAATATGAACGCAAAACAAGTATTTTAGTTTCAAGATCTTCAGAGCTTTATCAACAAGTGCAGCTAAACCCAGAATAATTTTTCTCAACTGTAGGTCGGTAAGGCACACATCAAGTAACGTAGCTCTGACAGACCACACCGCTTTGAAGTGAGCTGTCTATTCCTTCCAGTTACCAGTGAACTTCAAGTTTGTGTTACACTGGATAGTTCATAAGAAAAATTATCTGCAAAGCCATTAAGGTAGAAACCAGTTATTAAAAGTGAGAGGTTTGGCATTATGATTTTTGCCACGTGCAATTAAGACTATTGAGTAGATTGCAGCAACAGTCTTCATGTTTTGAAAAGGTTCATTAAATTCATTTTCTTTTTCACAACGTATGCTTCATTGCTTTTTCCAAAAGTTATTAAGAAGCAACAACTTAAACACATTTGTTTACACGCGTGTCAGCGAAATGGTGTTTAATTTTTGAGTTTTGACGCACATCCAACCAAGATCAACGTAGAGAAGTTGTTCAATAATTAATCTCTGTCGTCTATATTTTAAGGAAACAAGCGCAATTTAAGTTCTTTTAAGTCGAAGCATACATATAAACGTAATTTGTTGCATAAGCGTCGCATTTTTGGTCGAAAAGCCCAGAAAAAAGGTTGTCTATCAATGTTGCTATGCATTAGATCTGTAACTGCCGCTAAATTACAACCGATACATGAATATATTTCCGTACTGAGCCAGTACGCTAATATATTCAATGGCTTTGCCATTTAATGAAAGGGATTTTCAATCAAACCATGTCTGTTACTCGAATGCAGACCTTTCTTTTTGAAATACAGTTAACTTTAAAAACGAAGTGCCTCGTGAGAACTTGGGAAAGTCACTCCATTCATTTAAGGATCCATGGCGTCTACACTTTTGTCCCATCTTCCTCCTTCACGGTATTGGTTCGTTACTTTCAAAAGCTGCATTTTGATTTTCATCTAAGCGTTCAAGAGTGTACAGTGCCAACCGTCAAATGCCGCCCATATTTTTGCACCACTAAATTAATCCAAGTTTTTATCCCAAAGTGGCATTTTCAAAGGCCGAACACGGATACAACTGATAACATGATCTGCAGGCTCAATCGCAGATCCAAATAGAAAAATGGAAACAACGAACGTCGATTGACGTGTAAAGCGAGGCCAGCCAAAGTAGTTTAATACTGTTACCCAGTATGCGAGGGTTTGCACTTTTCAATCCACATTGAGCAGAAAAAAAGGAATTTTAATTCCTTTAAAAAGCAGACTCTAAATGAACAAATGACGACTATTCCCACGAAAGGTATTACGTTTTATTACATAACACGTTTGCTTATGTAATCATCAGGAATAGTTTGAGCGGAACTAAAGCATTGCCAGACAATTAAATTTTTCTTTTGTAAACGTCCTTAAAACTATCTGATACGCAATTAGCCCGCGTGTGCTTGAAACTTCTTAAGCAAGTTATCACGATTTTCAATTTTTGTGTTTGTTTTGAGTGGCCATCCTCGAGGTTCTTAGTTTTTTTTTCTAAGTTTACCGCGTTACTGATTCACCGTTGTTAACTCGCTTCCGAACAAAATGATGTTCAGCAACGAGACAGACGAAATTTGTATATGTTTTGATAATAAGCTCTGAGTGCCGGATTTTTACTTGCAGGTTGAACAAAGGATTCATTCTTGAGACAGTGTAATTATCGGCTCTTCAACGGCTTCTATTTAATATAATTATATGCATTTGAATTTATCCGAAGATGGCCCTTAAGGGAAACTCACAATGATGAATTAATTTAGTTTCTCGAAGAATTAAGCCCCAGAGTCAATTAAAAAGGGCTACTTCAATTTGGAACGGCTGAGCCGTGGAATTTGATTGGAATATTTCATGACGATATTTACAAACATAAAGTTTTTCTTTTTTTTCGCTAATTTAATTACTAAGCTATTCAACCTTAGTGGTTGATTAGAGAGCAAGTCTTATTCAACATGTTTTAAGACCGGTGGTTTCTGCAGTAAATTCGAGCAACATTTTCCAAAATAAAGCTAACCTTGATGTTTTGCGTTGGCTCGCTAATTTGCGGGTTTTTATGAGCTCTCGTGGATAAAACCTTGATAAATGTGCAGGCGGAAGAATTGCCTTTTGGTAATTTGAGGGTCTGAATTGCGCAGGCGCGGTCCATCTGTCGATTGTCGGTTAGAATTTCGTTACGTTGTCGGCAGTCGTTTAAAATTTTCATTTGCATGTCGGTAAATCTTAGCTCTTGATTTCAAACGCAACTCAGTTATTCCTATTTGTTAGGAAATGCAGACAGTTTCTAGCATGTAGTGCAGGTGTGTTATCAAGGCGAGTTAACGTTGAATAGCTCGTGATCGTTTGTTTGCCCGGCCATGTTTCATTTGGAGCTTGAGTGGACGATGCGGGGAAGTTGGTTTAAGCTCCTCTGTAACGAGCATTTCGTACCCCACGCGATCAAATCTACTTTGGCTTTTTCGGACGGTTACATCGGTGATTACCGATTGAAAACGATCCTTTGTGTCCCTCAACGCGCTGATAGAGGTGTCGGAACGTATACCTGACATAGTTTGCATCGCAAAAAATAAGACTTAATAGCCAGAACAGCCAGAAGGAAGCTATCTTTCTGTATTGAACAAAAGGGGAGGATAGAATTTAAAGAGAAGAAAAATACGCAGACACTCGATTGTGTGGATAATCAGTGCTAGTTGGTCTAAGCCCCACCCCCCCCCCTCCCCTACCGCCCACCGCCGTGAAAAAGCCGACCGACAAAAATTTAATGCAAAGACACAAAGCACAAATACTGATCCTTACAAAACCCGGTCAAGCGGCCGGAGGGGTTCTCTATATTTAGCCCCCACTACTGCACTGGACTGCCCTGGAAGAATGACACTTGTTGCCACACATAGGTAAATAAGTAAGGAATCAAAACATTTTGGAGCCCTCCATGGGCTAAGTTATTAAATAGTTTTGAGGACGTATACAAAGGAAAAATTTAGTTATCTGACATTGTTCCGCTCAAACAGTTCCAGATGATTACTTACGTAAACGTGTTATAGAGGTAAACGTATTGCGTAATTGCTATGTTTTTGTCCCTTTCTCTAGAATACTCATCATTTGTTCAATGAATGTTCTTTTATTCCTTTTTTAATGCTGATTGAAAAATTCAGATTAATATAATAATGATAATAGTTTAAAAGGGCTAGTTCGAAAGCCTCATGGTTACCCTAACCTCTAGGTACCAACTATGATTACATAACATAAAGTATGCTTCTTTTAATTTCTCCATTCCTTCGTTTCTTTTTTTAAACATAAAGACTGTTGCTGTAATCTTAAGTCACAGTCTTAATTGCACGTGGCAAAAATCATCATGCCGAACGTATCACGTTTCAATAATTACCATTGAATTTGCAGATAGTGGTTTTTTTTTTAACTTTCCAGCGCAACACAACCTTGAAATTAACTAATGAAGAATAGACACAAAATTTTGAAAGAAAGGAAAAAAGCGTCAGCTCACTCCAAAGGGTTATGGCCTATCAAAGCTACTTTTTGGAATGTTTGCCTTACAGAGAGGTAGAGTTTAGAGAAACTGTCCTAGGGTTAGCTGCATTTATTGATAAAGCTCTGACGTTCTTGCAGCTAAAAGGCTTGTAATGCGTTCATAGAATTTTAAATAGCCTGCTTCTGAAAAAAGATTAAAAGTTGCATGCAGACAGTGGTGGTGTATCCAACGCTCGAGGTCAAAATTCCAATCAACATACGCTCCACGCTGATTATGTTATCAGTTGTGTCTGTCGGCAACTTAGACCGCAAATTGATTAACAACAAATGAGCATTCCAAAAACAAGCCACTGATCGACGGAACGAGTCACTAACCAACAATTTGCAAAGGTTACAACTGAATAGTCTCAAATCCAGCCACAAGGACGCGAATGATTTTGTGAATTCTCACCGAACAGAGATTCTAAAGCTAAACTTTGGAGCGTAAGCCCTTCGTCATTCACCCTGACGCTCAAAAACACCATCTTTAGAATTACATAAACTAAGGTGACCAATTCACCTTATCGAATCAGTCGATTAAACCAAATTGTTTGAACAGGTTATCAGTTATGTCTGCGTGCCACCTTTGAAGGTGCAATTTTCCCTTTTCTTTATTTTTTGCTAATAGAAAACCATTATTTAATTCAATAATACATTCTTAGACGGCACGTTAATTGTAAAAAGAAATGATTTTTCCATAAGCGAGCCTTCCATCTTCCTAACAGATTACTGTTATTTTAGAAGGTTTGAAAGCGCCTCTAAATATCATTAGTAGTCAAATTTACAAAATAAGGGAAGGGTCAAAGTATGCACTAGAAAGTTTAGTGTGTATGATAATCATTCATCTTGATTTAGTAACGCTGCGGGAAAGAAGTTTTTGCCGCGCCACAACGCAGTGGCGCGTCCAAATCCTATCTAATTTATTAAAAGCCACTACGATAGCCATGTCTATATAAGATGATAAGTGCAGTTTTACTTTTCTGCAAAGTTCCCGTAGAGTTAAGCCGCGAGGTTTTAAAACTTTCAAATTTCTTTTTCTGTTCCATTCCAATTGAGACAGACGTTTTGGCGCCCAAATGATAAATAAATATGCTGAATGAGAGTCGATTCGAAAGAACAATGAATGCATTAGACTGTTTGGCTTTGGAGCTCTTAGCTTTGAAAACTCAACAATAAACGTGCGTTAAGCGTATTGTATTGTATTGTAATGTTTATTTAGACACGATCAATTCATCAGCCTATAAAAATACATATCACATACGCTAAGATATTTAAAATTAAAACTACATACTATAACACTAAAGCTGTTTTCCGTGAGTGCCGTGCGTTAGACTTAAAAAATGTCATTGATCTTACGTTTAAATAACCCCAGAGACTCTGTGTTCCTTATATCGCGTGGTAAACTGTTCCATAATGTGGCGCCATTGTAGCTAAAGCTTTTTCTGTAATAATTAGTGCGCGGTAGTGGAACATTAAGCTTATTTTCAGAGTCCCTGAGGTCATAAGCAGAGTCACGCCACGTAAACTTTGAATATAGATACCTTGGAGCTAGCCCGTGCAGACATCTAAACATCATGGTGGCTTTATGGATTTCCTGCTGGCGTGCAAGATTTTTCCACCCTAAAAACTCGAGTAGCTCAGTTGCATCAGCATCATAGTTAGAGAATGTCAACACACGGGCTGCTCTATTCTGCAATTTCTGCAGTTTGTCTCGTAGCGTTTTCCCACAGCTACCCCAAACAATGTCACAGTAATCAAAGTGAGGTTTTACTAAAGCTTGGTAGATGAGATGTAAGGTTGATGCTGGGATCAGGTGCCTAATTCGCTTTAGGGCCCCGATACCAGAGGCGATCTTTTTCGTTAGTTTTTCAATGTGACTATGCCAATCGAGTTTATCGTCTATTATTACACCAAGCGATTTTGTAGCTGAAACCTGGCTCACTTGAGTATAGTAACGCTCGAAACGTCAGCTTTTGTAATCATTACGGTGGCCAATTTACCATTTCAACTTTGTTGATATATCCAAATTATCACTTGAGTATTGTTCATTCTAATTGTTGGTGAAGCTGTGAGAGTATTCAGTCTCTGCCTCGACCCTATTGGCATGAATTCGGATTTAGTCATGTTCAACGTGAGTTTGTTCGCTTGTAGCCAGTTGAAGACGTTTTCTAGGTCTTCATTTAGACAGAACTGAACGTTCTCAAGATTGCTTCCCGCATATGCGAGGTGCCTGTCATCGGCATACATTCTCGGTTTACAATTTGATAAGCAATTTCGAAGATCGTTGATATATAATAAGAACAATAATGGACCGAGAATGGTCCCTTGAGGGACGCCGCAAGTCAACGAGTAGCTACTGGATAGCGACCCGTTGACAGAGCATTTTTGTGTTCGGTTTTCCAAATATGACTGAAACCATCTGAAAGATTTTCCATGTATACCATAATAGTTTAGTTTCGATAGAAGGATCTGATCAGTGATCAACAGTGTCAAAAGCCCTTTTCAAATCTAGAAAAATGACTCCATTGATTTTCTCGTTATCAATATTATATGCCCAAGAATCTGTCGCTTCCAACAAAGCTGTTACAGTTGAATGATTAGCACGAAACCCTGATTGGTTTTGACATAAAATATCGTGCTCTTCCAAATAGGCATATAACTGTTCATAAACTATCCTTTCAAACACCTTCGCCATTATTGGAATCACCGATATTGGGCGGTAATTGTTAGCATCACCGCGGTCACCTTGTTTATAAAGAGGGGTAATCCTTGCATATTTCCAGTCGTCTGGGAACGTCCCTTGGCTAATAGATTGATTGAAAATATCACATATCGGCACACAAATGAGATCAGCACATTCCCTGATAAGCCTAGCAGATGTTTTGTCAAGGCCTGTTGCCTTTGACTTGTCTAGTTTATTTAAAAGTGAAAATACTTTAGTTGGATTGGCGTCAACCAATTATTAAATTTCACATGATACTTCACAAGGGATCATCATTATTCAAAATCACATGATGGTTCACGTGGGATCATCATCATCAATGAATCTCTGTTTGTTCTAGTTAGCTTTAAAATCAATCCACCGGGAACTGAATGAACTGCCAGCCAGAAGAGCGAAGACTGTAATTAACTTATCGCAGAATAAAAACAATGGCATGGAGAAACTGAGAATAAATTTCTTAAAGAAAGCAAACGAAAAATAGCGATATGCTAGATGAAGGCTCGAACCATAAAGAGCTACTGGAGGGGGAACATTGAGGTTTGCGGTGTTACGTATTGATCCTTTTTGCGATGTTGCGGTTATCTCAAACCTTAGAGTGTGCGATGTTTGAAAGCGACGGTATTCGGTGAGATAAACCATTTTCGGTTTTCCAATTTATTCTTTATACCTTTTAAATAACCCGTGGTTAATTGTCAAACAATTAAGCAATACATCCAACTTAAACATTTAGCGATAAAAACGAGCGATAAAAAATCTGAACGACGTTTTGACCGCTCTACGGTAATTTTCAAGTTAGAGTGCTTGAGTAAATTTCCGCATAAATACGATTTCTGAAACAACGGAAGGAAGGTAAAAGCTAAGTATTTACATATAAACAATAGAGGTAATAACTATTAACAAAGTGCAAAAATGAAGTGTAAATAAGCGGTGAAAAGGATAAAAATTAATTAATATGAAGTGTTAAGCAAACAGCTTCGCGCGAGTGTAATCGCTCTGTTTGTTCAGTTTTGGCTGAAGGTCACGAATAGAAAACATTTAGAAAATCAAACAATCGAACTTGTTTGAGCATTTCCTCAGGACCCTAAAGTTCTTTGCGATTTCACATGATTCGATTCCATGTTCTCTTACATGGTTGCCGATTACCGATCGTTTATGTTCCTCCACACGTTGATGTAGCTGTCGGCTTGTAAAGCCGACATGATCGGTATCGCACAGATCACACTTAAAGAGATATACAACGTTTTGCTGGTTGACAATTGGAGATTTAAGTTCCTTAGCTTTGAGCTCATCTTTGATCTTGCGGCTTGTAAAGACAGGGGGTACTTCGGTATTTATCTTCCGCCTAAGATCACTAACAACAACAAACATATTAAACATATGTGTGAACTGCGGTTATGAGACGTATATGAGAACGATCCTTCGCAGTAAAGCACTATTTGAGCAATAGTGGAAATCAGACCTGAAAAAAATTTCAGGCCTGTACGGGATTCGAACCACTGACCTCTGCGATACTAGTGCAGCGCTCTACCAATTGAGCTAACAAGCCAACTGGGAGCAGGCCATCAAATTAATTCGATATAAACCCGTAGATGATAAATCAAACAACAACAAACATATGAAACATATGTGTGAACTGCGGTTATGAGACGTATATGAGAACGATCCTTCGCAGTAAAGCACTATTTGAGCAATAGTGGAAATCAGACCTGAAAAAAATTTCAGGCCTGTACGGGATTTCAGGTTGCTCAAATAGTGCTTTACTGCGAAGGATCGTTCACTCACCAGAACAAAGGAAAGGTAATAAGTAAGCGCAATCGCTTGCGCATTTTTTTTCCTCTTCTGCTGAACGAAATAGGTACTAGAAAAAGAAAGATCGGTTAAACAAGTCCCCAAAAAATGTGTGTATGAATTTTCCTGGTCTTGGGCATTTTCTGCCCAAACATCTCCGACAGCGGCTGAGCCAATCAAAGGTACCTCATTCTGAAAGAAATTTGTCACCTTTCGTAAACATAGGCATACTACGCATGCGGGAGTTATTTTTCTGGGTATGTGGGTTGAAATGGGACGCTAAGTAACTACTGCTGGTGTCTGAATAATTGTTGGCAAAAATAAATTGCATTGGCACCACGCTAACCGCAGTCCCCTCCACAGCCCTAGTTTGAACTCGTCGCGCAACGCTCTCTCTACAACTTTGCGTGACGAGACCAAACAACGACCTGCTCGTAGGCTGTAATAATGCGTACTGCCACCTATTCGTCAGAGACAAAGTCGTAATTATTATTCTGGCCGTAAAGGGCCAGAATCAGCGATTCCGTTCGGCTTTTCTGTGCAGTAAAATGCACAATAGGCGTTACGTAGCACTTTTTAATTGGGCTACCGAGCAATGTGGTGGACAAAGCCTGGGAACGAGATTAAGTTTTGGCATAGAGTGTCAGTCAGGCTTGAAGTGGTGGACCGCGCATAAACGATAACCAGGCTTGTTACAGTTTATACTTATCTTTCGAGTGAACTTAAAAATATCTATTTAAAGCACAAACCATAGTTAATCGAGGGGACTGGTTATGAAAGCCGGCGAACTTCAAAGGACCGGCCTATTGTTTGGGTTTTGAGGTTGAGATGCACCGTCACGTGACATTGACCGTGCATCTAAAAACAACATGGCGGACGCGTGTGATGACATGTTCTTCTTTGGAGACGATTTAGAGGCAATTTTAGGAGTTTTAGAAGAAGAAGAAGACCTTGATGAGTACTTCAGAGAAGCAGCTGCTGATGTAAGCTATAGAATCTGTTTTAATAGTTAAAATATAGCCTAAAAACGTCAAAAAGGAAGATTGAACATGAAGGTCGAACAGACTAGCTTTCGACATCATGCTTTCGATCAATCACTCTTATTTCGGGCTCTATTTATAAACCATTTCTTGCCTAAACGTTATTTTATCAGCTGTTGATTTAAAGATGATTTATGAACCTAAGTAGTGTGTGATGTTGATCGTGAATTTGGTTTTGCAGGTTCACCCACTGAGCGTCACTTGCCCTCATTGTCCAAAGAAATGTAAGAGTAAGAGCGGACTGAAACGTCACATCACTGTTAAACACAAAGATAAAACAGAAGAAACAGAAGAAACTGAGACAGACAAACCAGAAAATCGAGATCTATTAACTGTGGAAACGTATGCAAGCATCGTTGGCAATGCTAAAGTGAAACTTAGAGACAGCAAAATTTATCCAAAGGTAAACAGAGACGAGATATGGTCCTACAACTGCAACACTCTACAATCTTCAACACCTAAATTTTCTGAAATTCAGGGGCTTTATATTCAATTGGCAAAGTCTGGAAATGCAGAGAGGTTTTATGCAGCCTTTTACGCTAGCATAGTCTTGCATGCTTCGAGCCATTTTGTAGGATTATCAAGAAACTCTGCTACATTACTTTGTTCAAAAGTGGCCGACTGCCTTTTAACACATAGCAAAGAAAAAGCAGAAACTCACACATGTGAACCATTGACGAAATTATCTGATAAAGAGAAGTCAGGGTTACAGTATATTGGAGGCTATGTACTACATAAGCTACATAACAAGCACAAACAAGCAAGTAAAACACTAGAAAATGACCACGCAATCTCACTGATAATGGCTGGGAAATGGGACAATCCTATTGGTGAAGATCAGAGATTGACTACAACATTGAATCGAGGTGGACTGTGGAAGATCACAAGAAATGCTCAGTCTGTTTTTGAAAGAACTGAACACTATTTCAGGGAAGCTACACGTAAAACCAGTCTGAAAAACATTCCTTTAGCTAATATTATTTCAAGATCAATGCATGATGTAACTGTTGTCGCATCTCACTCTGCCATGTTAGCCGACTCTGAAGTTGAGATTAGTAGCCATGTTGCCAAAGATGTTCTCCACAATATTATTAGTTTGTATGTTAGAGTTCGTTCTTTTTCATTTGTGAAGGACGTTATTCAAAAACACAAAATTAGATTGAAACAACTGAAATCAAAAGCTCTTCGCTAGGACATCAATAGGTCATCAACAGACTAATTACTGTAATATTCTTTAAATTCCCAAAACAAATAGACTTTTCTGTAAATTTAATGTTCCTGTTTTATTTAAAAAATATCATAATAAGTTTGACTGACGCTGTGCCTAGAATATGTATTTCAGGAATTATGCTACAAATATTCAAGTAGAAATACAAAGGAGGCAAATGTTTGAAAGTCAGTCCTTATGTATTATATTATTAAAACTTATATTAAATTATTAAAGCACAATTGTTAAAACCAATGATGTTTGTGAGTTGAATACATTGATATGAAAATGATATGGAATATATCAGACTGTTTACAGATAAGTAAGAAACCTTTCCCAACAATAAATGGGAACAATTAATCCTATTGATTTATGAAACACCAAATAAAACAGTGTTATGATATAATGCTATTTACAAATTTACAAAAAACCTGATAGAGTGAGCACACTTGAACAATGAAAGAAAATATTTTTAGGGGATAATCAAAACAAGGGATTAGTCTCTAAGATAACTATTAATCCAAAATCCTCACAGAATAAGTATGCTCACTCTAATGTATTATTTTAAAATTACAAGATCACTCACTATATATTTATGAATAACCCTATGATACAAAACAAGAAATTGATACTTTTTATATTTTCCTAAGTTTTAAGCTATGTTTTAAGTTAGATACACACTCATTTGGAGATACACAGGCTATAATAATCAGCAATGTCAGCATTATTTAGTTTTCTTCCTTTTTGGGACAGGGTCATCTGAGACATTAACCCATGCCTTGTTTTTGTCTTTCCTGCCTCGGGTATTACCAGACTGACAGGTGACAACGCGTTGCACTCTGATGGTGTTATTGTTGTAACCAAATTGACGCATATCTGGGTTGTCACTTCTCCTACCAAGCTTCCTCTGGTTCCCAAAATACTCCTCAAGGAGATCTTGGCAAAAGCGCTCAGTGAGCACATATTCCATCCCTTCATTAAGTAGAAACTTTGTAGCCTCTACAACTGAATGAACTGTGATTTTCAAGCCTTCGTAGGTTTGCCAAGAGAGAAACATCTTGCTCCTTGCATTGTTGGTGTACTCACCAGGACGATTGGCCACACTCTCTCTCCAATTTCTCAAATAACCAAGGAAATCATTGGTTAACCAGGCAAACCGTTGATCATTCACTGATGAATATGGCTTGAGAAATGGCTTTCTTTTACGCACATGCTCATGTTGGTTGCGAACATTCAGACAATCAAAGAAGTTGTCCATCATTTCGCACAATTTAGATGTGGCGATGGTGTCGGGAGGACCAAATGACTTAAGAACATTTGCCACTGAAGCACTGAGGATCTGGACAGCAAGGTTGACTCTCATTGTAGAGTAAGCACTGAGCTTAATATGGTCATAAGTTAACCGAGGAAGCAGCTTTAGGCCATTGTCAAGGTCTTGATGAAACAGCTGGATAAAATGCTGCCAGAGGATATAGTGGCCATCATTCCACATGTACCTACAGAATAAGACATTGGTTATTACTATCAATCACTAAATCAAACTACTTCCTTATCGTAGTTTACACCTAAATCATTATATGAATTCTGTAAATGTAATGTTGTTTTGAATAACTAAGGAAATGTAAATCCACCCAAGTTTTCAAGGGAGTTCCCAATCACAACCCCCCTCCTTACGTAAAAATCTTATTGTTTGTAACCATAGTAACCATGTTAGCTAATGTTATCTAGTCAAAATACCAATAATTCTAGCTTGACTATATTATTTCACCTCTTACTAAAAGCAAGGGAAATGTTTGACTCTGTTGTCAATTATATGAATAAATCATACAATTTCTAACATGGATGCATTGAAAGTGCAAATTTTATTCTGTGAAATTATATCTTTACAATAATAGTTTCAAATATATCGACTTACCGAGTACATGTACCATGACCAGAGCTGTAGACACAATTTCTTGTAGTCTTAATGAGATGGGGAGCATCAGAACAAAAATATATGAACCTGTCGGGTGCATAGAGGTTCACAGTGCGATAGCACACATCAGTTCCAGCATTACCATCAAGAGCTTTGTGCATTCTGTACAATGCTCGGTTGGGTGACGCTCCATCTGATGTACTTGCAATCACCCAAAGATTACAAGCTAACTCAAGCACACATACTGCTTGCCAAAACAATGGCATAAGCTGATAAGATGTAATCCCATCGGTGGCAAAATAGGCTAAGCTGAACTTCAACTCAGTACAGAGACCTCTGATATAAAAGACCATAGCATGGCTTGCAATCTTGTCAGCTTTTTCAAGTGTTCCAAAGTTTATATCAGGATCTCCCAGGTCAAGGAAACCAGTTAGTTCCCCAGATACTTTGTCAAATACCAGATTTGACAAAATTTTCATTTCGTCAAAAAGGAGCACAATGTATCGTTGCACATCGAAGTAGCTGTTTGTAAGAACATTCAACTCCTCAAGTACTTCCTCTTGAATGCCAGCTTTGGGTCGTATACAATTTCTATAGTCCTTCAATGTGCGTTGGCTCGGCAGTACAAGGATGTTACTTTTCCTGAGCTCTTCATAGCATGCTGGGGACTTGGTAGCAAGTGACAAGCAGTATCGAATGATCATAGGATGGTATCGGACACCAGTTTTACTCTTTGTCATCAATTTCTTTTGCTGCTGCCAGAACAGATCCATGAATGGAGTGATATTTTCATTGGATGTCCCCAATATACTTGTAATGTCATTGCTTAACTGGTTGTCTACTTCTACACTTGACTTTTCTATCTCTGATTTCATTTCTTCAAGCTTTCGTTCTAGTTCTGCACACTTAAGCCTCTGTGTTTTTAGGGTTAGCTTTATTCTCTCTGGTGTTGTGTGAGAGACTGGAGCAAACAAATGAGCAGGCTTTGCAAGCTTTCTTTGCTTTGCTTTCTGATCCACCTCTGACTTGTGAGAGTATTTGTAGCAAACACAGCACTGCTCACCATGCTCCACCAAAACTTCACAGTCCCGTGTTCTCCAATATTCCAGCTGTGGGAATATCTCAGAATCATCTCTGAATAACGGATCCACTGACTTCGGTATAATGTGGTGTACGATATCGGATGACAGTTCAAATGGTCTCACTCCAGGGCAAATCAAGAGAACATCAATTCTCTTGATAAGTTCAGAGACTGTGATGTTCATAACGGATCGCAAGGTTTCAAGATGAATCGCATGATCATCTGGCAGAAACCATCCAAACACAGACACAGAAAAACCAAGACTATCATCGATGGTGAGCTGAATCTTTGGTAACACAAGCAGAGAACTCTCCTTTGTCAATACAATTCGATCGATTGCTGCCTCTAAGATCCACTCACTTAGAATTTTCAAAGATTTCACTCGTTTTACTAGATCTTTAAAGTCACTGTAGCATTTTTTAGGGGCCACTTCTGGGATTTCGTTGACTGCGCTTCGAGGTGGACGCACATTTACTGGTGTTGTGAAGCTACGCTTCGGCATGTTTACTGTTGGCAAGGCACCAAACTTCGGTTTCTTTTTCTGCATCTTTTCAGATTGAACTAGAGTAGAAACAATCACAAACAAACAGAATCAGAATATAACGTTTGAAGTTTATCAAAGCTCAAGTTAATTGATAAGCTATGCACCTAAGCACCGCGCAGATTATGTCTAGGATCGCGTGTAGTTAAACTTATAAGATTGCATTTAATACTTACAAATCTCAATATCCTCGGGCCTAAAATGGTTTTCGCACGTAAAGACACGATCATTGTCGATCTGGCGCTTGAAATCTTTGTCTACAACGCGTGTTTTGGTCAATTCGTTTAGCCAAAGTTCTCGCCATTTCTTGTATTCAGCATTGCGAGGGGCAGGAAGTTTCCAGATGCCGATTCCTTTCGTTTTGCGGGACGAGCCGCAACCAAAAACAGAGCAGTTATCTCCGGGCATTCCTTCTTCATTTATAGATACATACAAGCAGTATTTAAGAAGGAATAGTAATATTACAGACGTAAAACGTGCAGTCATCAGTACAAACGCTCACATGTGAGACGCCATCTTGAATCTATGTGATGCACGGTCACGCTAGGTTGAACTCGAAAAACCAAAACAATAAGCTATCCCTTTGAAGTTCGCCGGCTTTCATAACCAGTCCCCTCGATTAACTATGCACAAACCTAATACTGTGAATCGCTTCTATTGTAAACGTACTCATAAAAACAACAACCGCGGGAGCAGTAAAAGTTTATTTGCTGATTGTTTCAATTCGATTAATAATACAATTATCTTATGTGAGCATTGGCGATTAGATCCGTCAGTAGATTAACGTAGCGAACGAAACAAGTATACCTTGCTGACAAAAAAAATCTTGTGGAAGTCACTACCACATAACTTTAATTTCAATCACTCAAAAAACTTGCAGTCCATAAAATGCCTTCTGTGATACATCGTTCCGAAGCAAAAAAAAATTCATAGCTTTGTTAATAAATGTAAGCAGGAGAAATCCTTGTAAACAAAGTCATCGTGTTCAAATGCAAATTTTTGTTAAGCGACCCCGCATTTCCTCTAGTGATTTTAGTTTTTCCAAATTGTCATGGATGGCATCAATTTGTTCCAAAGTCTTAATCTCCATAACTCTCCATGTTAAGAAACAATGAAAAGCACTCAACAGCGATTTTGCTAAAACAGCAAAGCCTTCAATAGCGCTGCGCGGATAGTCTAAAAATAGATTTGTGATGTTTGGATCCCCCCGCCAATTTAGGACAAACACTTGGAGAAAGTTTTTGGAACGTGACGACTATCGAGAACCTAATTTTGCTCTAATACTTGCTTTTAAAGAAGAAACGGTCGCAACTAGGAATTGTTGTTGGGGAAAATGTGACAACGACTCAAGGTATCCTGAAAGTGTACCAGATTCTCTGAAAGAATTGATAAAAAACGGGCAGAAGGCATTCATACCTTTCCCGAAGCCGAAGTATGGATTAAAGCGTTGTCAATGATGGGTCAATGCGTGCTCTTAAGAGAAAATTTCACTGTGGAAAATGTTAATTATAATACATACATTTCTGCAGTACACTGGCCAGGTGGGAAAGTACCGACCGATAAGTTTCCTGAGCCTTTAAAGGCGAATTTGTCCAAGAAAGAAATTGACCTTAAGTCGCGAGTTAAGCGAAAGGCGCCAAAACAGCGACCATACGAACAAGGAGTGAAGAAGACAAGAAAACAATTCAAAATCGACTCTGTAGGAGAAACAACTGATCATTTATTCGAAAGTGACGCTAATTTAAATTATTTTAGACAAGTAATTTGGATATCAGATACAATTAATATATGAATTTCATATATTTTGAACTGCGGTATTAAATACGTGTGATGCACGTTCCTTCGCAGTAGATAGCGCTATTTATGCAATAGCGAAAATCAGACCTGAAAAAAATCAGGCCTGTACGGGATTCGAACCACTGAACTCTGCGATACTAGTGCAGCGCTCTACCAATTGAGCTAACAAGCCAACTGGGAGCAGGCCGTTAAGTTGATTCGTAATAAACCCGTGATGATAAATCAGATACAATGAATATATGAAGTTCATATATTTTGAACTGCGGTATTAAATACGTATGATGCACGATCCTTCGCAGTAGATAGCGCTATTTATGCAGTAGCGGAAATCAGACTTGAAAAAAATCAGGCCTGTACGGGATTCGAACCACTGACCTCTGCGATACTAGTGCAGCGCTCTACCAATTGAGCCAACAAGACAACTGGGAGCAGGCCGTTAAGTTGATTCGTAATAAACCTGTGATGATAAATCAGATGCAATGAATATATGAAGTTCATATATTTTGAACTGCGGTTATAAATACGTATGATGTACGATCCTTCGCGCCGGTGGGAGTAACGAAATAATTTGGATATATCAACAAAGTTGAAAAGGTAAATTGGCCACCCTAACGATTACAAAAGCTGACGTTCGTTACTCCCACCGACGCAGCCCCAAACAGTTTCTTTCGAAACTATCAGCCTCTATTTTAGAGAAGAGGAATTACCAACGAAGGACAAGAGCACACAAACGGCGTCGAGTGCAGAGCTGAAGTCAAAGATCGAGACGCTTTTAACAACAAACGAGCTAAAGACCAAGCTCTCAAGTAATGTTATTAATCATGTCGCTATGGTCAGTACTGTTTCATATGAAATTGCCATAAATGACTCAAACACTATGAAACATTTGACTGGTCTTTTGAGCGGTCAATTTAAGTTGCTCTTCAATTTTCTAAATGATGTTTGTCCACTTGATAACCTCACTTATTGGAGTCATAGTGGCAAGAAACGTTTGGCAAGAGAACCAACAGCCACACGAACTGACTCTCGCAAATCAGCTTGTAAGTGGTCTCCAGAAGAAAGACTCTTCATCTGCTTGCTACGACTTAAAAGGGGTTTTACCATCAAAACACTGTCTATTTTATTGAGTACCCCTGAAAAGCCAATTTAGGAAACTTCTATAAGAGACATGTTTACAACATTTATTCAGCTTATGTATAAAATCTTACGTGATATGAAGAGAGAGATGTTCTCTTCAAAAGAAGTTCTTCAGAAGTTTTTGCCTCCAGTCTTTAAAACAATGAAGATAATAAGATGTAGTGTAGACTGTACAGAGTTCTGGGTTGAGAAATCCAGGAGCTTTGCTAGCAGGGTAACACTTATTCATCTTATAAGCATGCCAAAACCTTCAAGTGTTTAATCGCAGTAACCCCAAATGGAGGAGCTTGTTTTGTTTCAGATCTCTATGAAGGGGATATTTCAGATGTGCAAATTTTCGAGGAATGTGGAATCTTGAAGCACATCGAGCCACAAGATGTGGCTTGTAGATAGAGGTTTTACAGTCCAAGATTTAGTTAATCCTCTACAGGCAGACATCAAAATACCACCATTCTTAAAAGGCAGATGGAATATAAGTACAGCTGAGGATCTTTCCACACGGAAGATTGCCAAAGCAAGAGTGCATGTGGAACGTTTTAATCAGCGACTCAAGCAGTTCAGACTGGTAGGAAGAACAATTATACCACTTTCACTTGCCCCTTTAGCAACTCAGATGGTTGTAGTTGCATGTGGATTAGTAAATTTCCGGGAAGTTCTTTGTAAATAAATTCTAAGACATTGAACTTTGCCAGCATAAACCTAGACTGCATTGTTTATTAATTGGTTTTTGACTTCATTTACTTTTTCTAAACACCTGTTTTCGGAGATGTTGTCCCATTTGAAAACAGTATAAACTAAACATTACTCATTAGTAGGGAAACAGAGATATAACCTTAAACAATAACCATACAGTCAAACCTGAAAATTCTTTTGAACTAATGGTGATTTTTCACAGATATCACCTCACTTACTACTAATTTCCCTATTTCCTGCTTGATTTTACTTTGCTGTAGCCTCTACTACTTTCCAACCCACTGATTAACCAAATTATTAATTGTTAAAAAATGTGTTTCATTAACTCTTTCACTCCTGTGATCACATTAGTAATTCTCAATACTGTCTACCATACAATTCTTTTAATGTTAGTGTAGAGAATTTGGTATTGGATCAACTAATAATCCCCTGAATGACATTTTTCTTAATTCTCATCACTTGTCTGCTTGATGTTGTACTGATATTGTAAGGAGAAATTCTCTTTTGGTCACTCATGGGAGTTAAAGGGTTAAGCTGTAATCTGGAAATGTTTTCAATTATTTACACCAAATCTGTACTCCACAAAAATAAAAACAATATTCATTATGTTAAAAGTTCTAAACTGTTTTAGACATATTGGGCTGTTCTTGACTAAATAGAAGTATTACTTCAAATGAAATGTATTGACCTGAGAATGTTAAGTGAACAAAGTTTAAACAGTGTAAAGTATGTGGCTAAGAGAGAAGCGTTGAGGCTGATCCTTGAATACAGACAGACCAGAATTCCTTTTTATGGTACTCCTTTAGACCATCATATAAAAATCATGTGTTGACGGTTCTTCACCTCCATACCGCATTAAAAAAAGGGTCAACAAGGAACACCTCAAACCTAAATGTCCCCCCTCCAGTAGCAATCTATGATTTGAGCATTCATCTAGCATATCGCTATTTCTCGTCTGCTTTTTTTAAAATTTCTTCTCCGTTTCTCTGTGTCATTGCTTTCATTCAGCGATAAATTAATTACAGTCTTCCCTCTTCTGGCTGGCAGTTCATTCCGTTTCCGGCGCTGACCAATTGACTCTCCTATTACATGACCCGATAGGGGAAGGATGACAGTTATTGAGAAAGAGTTGTGGGTGTGTAGGCAGTCATGGAAAATAGTTGCAAATAAATCGGCAACACATGTGCTCTCAGTTTTTAGTCTCAGGGAGCATTTATGGCCGCAGGAAATGAGATAATGACAATACAGTTTATTATATCAATTTTCCTTTTTATTATTCAGTTGACCTGATTCGAATTACAATGAATTCAGGGCATTGATTGTAAGTAATAAAAATGCTTTCATCTTACAAAGACTTAATCAATATTCAAAGGGTTAACGTGAGCCGCAGCATGTTCTTCCAGCTTGACCGTAAAACCTTTTTCCTTATGGCCAAGGTCGGTCCTCACAATGTGATGTTCTACAACATGATTCGGGGGCAGAGTGACCGGCTTCTCTGGTCTGTGCAAAAAGAAAATAATTAAAAGAAAGAAAGAAAAAAAGGGCAAAGAAACAAAAAAAAAAACCAAAGAACAATTAGAAACAACTACGACAAAAATAGACAACACTTGCTTTATGAACAGCTTTAATAAACCTTTTGTTTTAATTTACTCAGTATTTAGTAATTTAATTAGTAATTTAATTTAGTAATTTACTCAACAATTCTTTTGATCATTCAGCGGTTGTTTTTTCCATCGCCATTGGAATTTATGCGTAAATAAAAAGGTAGAAAAGAAAAGGTTTAGGCCGAAGAGGGGATGAGTTATCTTTTTGTTGCTTGTGGAGTTTACTCATTCGATACTGAATATCTTTTTCTAAGATGAATTATTACTCTTCCGTTCTGTTGAGGCCCTCCTCATCCCTGGGTTCTCTTTAACTTCTTTAATTTTTGGAAACACAAAACAGAAGAGAGCCGTATATTCAAAGAGGACATTTCACAATCGTCGGAGCTGATGCAGGCACGAAAATTTTACTTGTAAGTAGAGTGAAACTGGCATCTGTGGTAACCACCACCTTCGAGCAGAAGAAACTGAGTCACATCACCTCTCAACAGCTCTTTAGACACCGTCATTTTTTTCGAAAGACTTATTCCAGCCAATTGACTTCTTTTTCATTATGGGTCCATCAGCAGGAAAGTTTACGCCATGATAGATGGAATTGTGGATGAAGCAATTTCCTTCAAGACTGCAAAATTGAGAAAACTTTGGGGTATCAGTCAAAAAAAAGGTTAAATCAATCTTGCAGCTGCGTCAAATAATAATACTGCGATGTGTATACCCTGTAGAGCAATGCTTAAAAGCCTAGTCATAAATTTAGTCATTTTCCATTTTTAGCCCTCTTACTCACAAATGTCGTCTTACATGATGACGCCTTAAATCCTTTCAAAATGAAGTAGTCTGCATATGTTGAGGTCACTATACTTTTTATGTGGTTTTTCCCAACCTGTGTGTCGACAAAATGAGTTTTTGGGAGAGAATCACAACTAAATTGCATTTTCAAAATGGCTACTCCCTGCTCCATGTCAAAAATATTCTTGAGGATTTCATTTCTTTTGAAAATGTTCTCTAACTGCCATGCAAGAAATTACATTTATACCAAACGGTCCTACTGGCTGTGGCAACTCCTCCATCCTCAAATATGAATGACCTTTCACATGACATTCCATCTGGATAGGACTGCTTGAAATAGTCAGGCATGCCTGGAGGATACTTAGTGAAGCATCTGTTTCCATATTGAAACGCTGTCGACAGTATGTCAAAGGAGAATGGAAGGGGTTTTCCCTTTGGCTTGATGATCCATAATTCGCTCATCTGTGTTCCCCTAAACATGAAAACATGAAAAGTGTGTTGAAAATTGTTTTCAGAAACGGCTCATGTGTAACTGGAAATGCACGAGAACTCAGTAGAGCGAACCAAGTACTTATTATCACAATTCGAACTCAATAAGACAAATACTGCATAACCTTTCATGTCAGAGATTAATGTATGGTAAATGAGTTTAGTTGTGACTGAGCTTCTCCCCTGATTCTAGAAGTTGATTAAGAAGTCGATGTCATGGACCATGGGTAATTTGCAAACTCGAATAGAAACAAGCTCATGGTTTATGACTGAAAATCTTCTGATTAATCTTTGGGCGGAATTCTCCTTCTCTATCCCTTGATGTTCTCTTGTTTGGTAATGCACGGTAATGAAATAATCTAAGATGTTCTGTTTTTTAAGAGACACTCGTAAGGATTTCCAATTCCTTCACCTTCGATCGTGAATTCATGGCCATTGACACAGCCTTCCATATAGTATTTCGTCCTCATTTCGTTTGCGATTCCCTGAATAAGTAAAAAGGAAAAGGAAAATAAACATTTCAACTGACATTAATAATTCTGAGACCTTAGCTGTATTGTTATAAATCATTTCAAATAATGGAAATTGTTTTTTTCTACCATTAAGATATATCTTGAGCCCCTTGAGCCATATCAAATCATCACGAAGCGCCTCACACCATTCGTGCGTATTTGGCTATGAATTTGATTTTGATTTTCTTACTCTTTGACCGTCTTTTAAATATATACTTGAACGGTAAAAGTTTATTGCATCAAAGAAAAACACTAAACTGAACTGATTTCGCTCCAAGGTGAGTTGGAAACTCGAAGACATAAAAAATGAATAAAATGAACCAATGACTGACACATGAAGTCAGGTTAACTAGTTAAGCTAAACAATAGGATCAATTTAAATAGTTCTTCGTACGGCATGTTTCTGTCTGTGGTCTGTGGGGCATGCATCTGTTCCAATAACTTTTCCCTTTACAATTTCAAATCCTACTTTAGAACATGTCAGAACACCCAGAAAAATTGAAAGTCACCTACGGGGATCATTGCTTTATCTAATTTTCATCCACTGGTCAAATGAAATTCATTTCATTAAAGAATAAGGTCAGATTACTTCACGGGAAAGGATAACCGTCAAAAATTTGCCTCGCTACCAACGTGCAGACTCCTAGTTAGTTAGTAGCAAAACTTAACTGGTATCTAGTAGGCACAAGTTTGAATCCTGTCGAAGCCTAAATTTTTCAAAGCCTCTTTTCTGTAATTGCTAAATTTGCAGCTCACCTGCCAGGATCACTGCTTTACTTGATTTTAGTGTCAGTCATAACGTTTACAGAGCATGTTTGGGGTGTGGCATAGCAGTTTGCGTTTGGACGATTTTATGTCATTTCTTGTTAGCAGGGTAGATTCAGTTGCAACTGTCTTTGGTTAGTTAATTACTAGATTTCACTTAGTTGCTTTGAATGAGACATGTTGAGGATAAATGGCTAGATTTTCAAAACTTGTTTAGGAGTTGAGATAATCTGTTGTAGTTCACTCCGTCGCCGACCAAGCTAAACTGACTGCAATGGTAGGGTGGATTGATGTTAAAGCTAAATAGAACAAACAGAGATTCATTGATGATGATGATCCCACGTGAACAATCATGTGATTTCTCATGATGATCGCACGTGAACTATCATGTTATTTTTAATGATAATGATCCCAAGTGAACCATCCTGTGAAATTTAGCAATTGGTTCATGCTTAACGCGCGTGCATTGTTGAAGTTTTCTAAGCTAAGAGCTCCAAAGCCCAACAGTCTAGTCCATTTATCGTTTTTTCGAATCTACTCTCATTTAGGATACTCATTTATCATTTGGGCGCCAAAACGTCTGTCAATTGGAATGGAACAGAAAAAGACATTTGAAAGTCTAGACACCTCGCGGCTAAACTCCACGGGAACTTTGCAGCAAAGTAAAACTGAACGTATCATCTTGTATAGACACGGCCATCGTAGTGGCTTTTGAGAAAGTAGACAGGATTTGCACGCGCGTACTGCGTTGTGACGCGGCAAAAACTTATTTCCTGCGGTGTTACTAAATTAACATCAATGATTATATAATCATGGAAGATAAACATACATTCTAACCTTTCGAGTGCATACTTCGACTTCTTCCCTGATTTTGTAAAATTTGACTACTAATTATATTTAGTGGCACTTTCAAACCTTCTAAAATAACAGTAATCTTTCGATTCCTTGTCGTTGGATATGAGACTGTTAGGAAGTGGTGTTATGATGTTCCGTCGATCAGAGGCTTGTTTTTGGAATGATTATTTGTTTTTCTTGAATTTTCCGTTTAAGTTTCCGACAGACACAACTGATAACATAACCAGCGTGAACTGTATGTTTTTTTGAATTTTGACTTCGAGTGTTGGATCCACCATCACTGTCTGCATGCAATCTTCAATCTTTAATTTTAAAAATAGGCTATTTAAACTTATCTATGAACGCATTACAAGTACTTTAGCACCAGGGCCCTCAGAACTTTATCAATAAATGCAGCTAAGCCTAGGATAGTTTTTCTAAACTCTAACTCTCGATAAGGCAAACATACTGAAAAGTAGCTTTGACAGGCCACAACCCTCTGAAGTGAGCTGGGTTGAGGAACACAAAGGGTCGTCTTCAAACGGTAATCACCTTAAAGAGCAACATGGAACAGTCCCAAGTGCCTGAGCTATGAAATGCCCCTTACAGAGGAACAAAAACTAACTTCCTCGCATCGTCCACACAAGCTCCAAATGGAACATGGCAGGTTGAACAAACAATCGCAAGCTATTTAACGTTAACTCACCCTGATAAGACGCCTGCACTGCATGCTAGAAACTGTCTGAATTACCTAGCAAATATTATTAACTGATTTGAGTTTGAAGTCATAAACCGACATTTACCGACAAGGAACAACTTGAAAATTATAATCGACTACCGACAACGTAACGAAATTCTAACCGACAATCGACAGATGGACCCCCTTCCCAATTCAGACCCTCATATTACCAAGAGGTATAATTCTTCCTCCTGCACAATTATCAAGGTTTTATCTCCGAGAGTTCATAGAAGCCCGCTAATTAGCGAGCCAGCGCAAAACATCATGGTTTTAGCTTTTGGACAAGGTTGGTCGAATTTTCTTCGAAAACCACCAGTCTTAAAACATGTTGAATAAGACCTCTGTTGTAGATAACCACCAAGGTTGAATAGCCTAGTTATTGTAGTTAAGTTAGTGAAAAAAATCTAAACTTAATATTTGTAAATATCGCCAGGAAATATTGGTATCAAATTCCACGGCTCGGCCGTTCCAAATTGAAGTAGCCCTTCTCAATTGACTCTGTAGAAGCCGTTTGATGAAAGCAAATTGATTAAAAACAAATGATCATTCCAAAAACAAGCTTCTGATCGACGGAACGGGTCACCGAACCAACTAATTGCAAAGGCTAGAACCAAACAGTCTCACGTCCAACGACAAGGACGCTAATGATTTTGTGAATTTTTACCGAACAGACATTCTAAAGCTGAACCGTTTTGGAGCGTAAGCCCTTTGTCATTCACCCTGACGCTCAAAACGCCATCTTCAGAATGACCCTTTAAACACGTGTTTAATTTTTCACTTTTGACCCACATCCAACCTATGTTAAAGTAGAGAAGTTGTTCAATCATTAGTCTTTATGTTTTTTCTTTTAAGGAAACAAGCGCAATTTAAGTTCTTCTAAATCGAAGCTTATATAGAAACGTTAATTGCTGCATAAAGGTCGAATTTTTGGTCGAAAAGCCGAGCAAATAGTTTGTCTATCAATGTTACTATTCATTTGATCTGTAACTGCAGCTAAATTACAACCGATACATGAATATACATTAGCGTACTGAGCCATTCTGGAACTTAAAAAAATAAAATGGCAATCTATTACTCTGTCTTGAAAAAAATGGATATCAAGTTCGTAAAGGTGACAGAATAAGCTCTCGAGTCAACGACACTACAATTCTCCAAAGCGACACGAACTGTGGCCGTAAAGCGGAAACCGAACTTTCGGACTTCAAGCAGGGCCTTGCGACAATTTGACGATTCCATTGCCCAGTAAATATTACATTTAAGTAACAACGTGTTCAAAAAGTACTGTTTAATACAAGATTTTTTTGTCAAATCGTGGTACTTTCAGAATTTTCAACTACGCAATTTCTTGCCCTGAACTCAACTAAACAACGATCTAAGCATGATGAATTTCACCGCGTGGGCTATGTACGCGTAAGAAAATTCGTACGTTTTTTGCTTATGACAGAAAATCAAGAACTGTTTAGAATAAGACTGTCGTCCCGAAATATCTCTTGGTCATTTTCGTCTTGCTTACTATTAATAGAAACCATGACAAACTTGTGATCTCTTCACACACAGACATATTTGCATAATTCACTTTAAAGTTTGATCCGCATGCCTATTTGCAGACATTCGAAAATATTTAGCGATTTTTATCTTTCATCTCAATTTTTGAGTAAAATATCAATCGCAGGACAAATAATCGCCGCAATGCAATAGAAAAACTCCTTTGGGGGCAAATATTTCGTCTGTGGAGCAAATAATCGCAGCAATGCGACAGAAAACCTGCAGGAGCCAAAAAAACTGCGATCACGATCGCCGATCGCCGACGGGAAGTAAGAAAATTGGACGATATAGGAGAAGACCGAACTGAGGTCCAAGCATTGTAGAAGGTTTCTGTTGTTGCAGACATACAGAAGGACTTACACTCTGGATAGCGTAGTATTAACGACTTCACAGGAGCAGAGTTGTAGGGGACAGGAGTCCGCAGATACAAAAAGGAGTTAAGATCGGGGAATATCTGATCAAAATCGTCAGAGTTCGTTGTGGGTTCGGATTCTGTTGTTCCCCTCACTCACTCAACAGGACGGCATAGTAGCTTACGCCTCTTTTAGAAGTAGTAAGCTACAAAAATGAAAACAACGAACTTCCATTGACGCGTAAAGCGAGGCCAGCCAAAGTAGTTTCATGACCGAGGCTTTGCATTTTTCATTCAACATATAGCGAAAAAAAGGAATTAAAGCATACTTTAGATGAATAAATAATGACTATTCCCGCGAAAGCTACAAAGCCATTTTATTTACGTAGTACATTTACTTACATAACACGCTTGCTTATGTAATCATCAGGAATAGTTTGAGCAGAACGAAAACATTGTCAGACAATTAAATTTTTCTTTTGTAAACGTCCTTAAAACTATTTAATAACTTATCCCACAGAGGGCTCTGGGATGCGCAATTAGCCCGCGTGCGCACGAAGCTTCGTAAGCAAGTCATCACGATTTTCAATTTTTGTGTTAGTTTTGAGTTTCTGAGTCGCTTTTCTCGAGGTTCTAAGTTTTTTTTTTCTTCTGAGTTTACCGTGTTACCGTTTCACCTTTGTCCACTCACTTCCGAACAAAATGGTGTTCAGCAACGAGACAGACGAACTTTGTGCATGTTCTGACTGAGTGCCGGATTTTTACTTGCAGGTTGCCCAAGGGATTCATTCTTGAGACAGTGTAATCATCGGCTCCAGTGAAATGAACCGGCTTCTATTCATATATAATCATATGCATTTGAATTTATCTAAAGGTGGCCCTTAACGGCAACTCACAAAGATGAATTATTTTCGCGAAGAATTAGGCGCCAGAGTGAATTGAGAAAGCTTATTAGTATTACTATTATTATTATTATAAGGGATAATTCAATATTGAAACGGCAGAACCGTGGAATTTGATACGACTATTCCATGACGATATTTACAAATATAAAGTTTAGCTTTGTTCGCCAATTTGACTACAATAACTAAGCTATTCAACCTTGGTGGCTAATTACAAAAGAGGTCTTAGTCAACATGTTTCATGATACCAGTGGTTTCCGCAGTAACCTCGAACAATCTCATGTTGTCCAAAAGCTAAAACCATGATGTATTGCGTTGGCTTGCTAATCTGCGGGCTTTTATGAACTCTTGGAGATAAAACCTTGATAATTGTGCTGGCAGAAGAATTACCTCTTGGTAATATGAGGGTCTGAATTGGGAAGGGAGGTCCATGTGTCGATTGTCGGTTAGAATTTCGTTACTTTGTCGGTAGTCAGTTGAATTTTTGTTACTTGTCGGTAAATGTTGGTTCATCACTTCAAACGCAACTCAGTTATTCATATTTGTTAGTTAATTCAGACAGGTTCTAGCATACAGAGCAGGTTTCTTATCCGGGTGAGTTAACGTTGAATAGCTTGCGATCGTTTGTTCGACCTGCTATATCCCATTTAGAGCTTGAACGGACGATGCCGGGAATTTAGTGTTCGCTCTTTTGTAAGGGGCATTTCATAGATCAGGCAATTAAATTTACTTTGGCACTGTCTCAAGATCTTAAAACCACGATATGTGTCACTTGGGAATGTTCGAACAATAAGGGAGGATAGAATTTACAGAGAAGAAGAATATGCAGACACTCGATTGTGTTGATAATCATTGATAGTTGGTCTAAGCCACACCCCCCTACCGTCCACCACCGGGAAAAAGCCGACCGACAAAAATTTAATGCAAAGACACAAAAGACAAAAACTGATCCTTACGAAACCCGGTTAAGCGGCCGGAGGGGTTCTCTATATTTAGCCGCCACTACTACACTGGACCGCTCTAGAAGAATGACACTTGTTGCCACACACAGGAAAATAAGTAAGCAATCAATACATTTTGGAGCTCTCATAGGGATAAGTTATTAAATAGTTTTGAGGACGTTTACAAAAGAAAAATTTAATTGTATGACATTGTTTCATTTCGGCTCAAACAGTTCCAGATGATTAAGTAAACATGTTTTGTAGGTAAAGGTATTGCGTGACTGCTATGTTTTTGTCCCTTCCTGTAGAGTATCCATCATCTGTTGAAATAAATTTTTGAGTCTTCCCTTTTTTTAATGCTGATTGAAAAATCACAGTAAAATAATAATAATAATAATAATAATAATAATAATAATAATGATAATTTAAAGAAACTAGTTCAAAAGCCTCATGGTTACCCTAATCTCTGGGCACAAACAATGATTACATAAAGTATGCTTCTTTTAATTTCTCCCTTCCATCGTCTCATTTTTACAACATAGAGACTGTTGCTGCAATCTGAAGTCACGGTCTTGATTGCACGTGGAAAAAATCATTATGACAAACGTATCAAGTTTTAGTAACTACCACTGAATTTGCAGATAATGGGTTTTTTTTTTTTTTTAACTATCCAGCGCAACACAAACTTGAAATTAACTGATGAAGAATAGACGCAAAATTTTGAAATTCCAAAAAACAAACAGTTCACGCAGGTTATGTTATCCGTTAACACAAATGATCATTCAGAAAACAATCCTTTGATCGACGGAACGGGTCACTAACCAACTGATTGCAAAGGCTAGAACCGAACAGTCTCACGTCCAACCACAAGGACGCGAATGATTTTGGGAACTTTCATCAAACCATAGTTAGTAGATCGTCGAACAGAGATTCTAAAGCTGAATTTTGGAGCGTAAGTCCTTCGTCATTCACCTTGACGCTCAAAACGCCATCTTTAGAATTACATACACTAAGGTGACCAATTCATATAATCGAATCAGTCGATAAAACCAAATTGTTTGAATAGGTTATCAGTTATGTCTGTGTGCCATCTTTGAAAGTGCTTTTTTCCTCTTTTTATCTTTTCCAGAAGAAAAGCAGTAATTAATTTAATAATACATTACTTAGACGGCAAGTTAATTACAAAAAGAAATTATTTTTTTCCATAAGCGAGTTTTCCATCTTTCTTACAGTCTCATATCCAACGACAAGGAATCGAAATATTAGTTCTATTTTAGAAGGTTTGAAAGTGTATTCAAATATATTCATTAGTTGTCAAATTTTACGAAATCAAGGAAGAGGTCGAAGTATGCACTCGAAAGGTTAGGGTGTGTGTTTATCTTCCATGATTACATAATCATTCATCTTAAGGTAACACTGCAGGAAATACGTTTTTGCCGCGTCACAACGCAGTACGCGCGTGCAAATCCTATCTACTTTCTTAAAAGCTACTACGATGGCCGTGTCTATACAAGATGACACGTGCAGTTTTACTTTGCTGCAAAGTTCTCGTAGAGTTTAGCCGCGAGGTTTCAAATCTTACAAATTTCTTTTTCTGTTCCATTCCGATTGGCAGACGTTTTGGCGCCAAAATGATAAATAAGTTTCCTAAATAAGAGTCGATTCGACAAAACAATAAATGCATTAGA